>NW_009193246.1:0-93721 GCF_000690835.1 Fulmarus glacialis
CTCTGATTTGATTGGTAATAAATTAGATTTTTTTTTTTTTCCCAAGTCGAGTCTATTTTGCTTGTGAAGGTAATTGGTGAGTGATCTCTCCCTGTCCTTATCTCAACCCACGAGCTTTTCATTGTATTTTCTCCCCCCTGTCCAGCTGAGGAGGGGAGTGATAGAGCAGCTTTGGTGGGCACCTGGCGTTCAGCCAGGGTCAATCCACCACAATTATATACCCAATGATATTTGACACTTTATTTACACAAAGACACATAATTTTCCCCTCATTAGTGCATATTTCTTCCCCTTCTACAGTCATTTAGCTGCTACGGTATCTCAGACATGATCACTGGTTTTTTCCACTCTTGGTCATTAGCATTTGCATGGCAGTGGCTCCAGACACCTATAGGATGCCTGTATTTGAGATGAAGCACTACAAAAGACCAGAGATAATCCTGGTTCAGAGATGCAACAGTCTAAGCCCTTTATGCAGCAAAGACTCTCATGCTCCTCTTTTCAGAAGAAAATGACAGGTAGGTGAGGAAGGCTACTCACAACTGAAGCGACATGACTTTATTTTGTAGAGGCATTATAGACCTTCTCCTGCCTGTTTTGAATAACTCTTTCAAACAAGGACTGTGTATGCATGGCAGTCAGACACTTCCTCCCTCAGGTAACCCTGTTTGGACCAGCATGCATGTTTCCACAGGAGGAGGTTTTCATGTTTTCATCCTCGTATACCATTCTGAAATTACGTGGAGTGGTTCACTTACCAGTTCAAGAACCTCTGAATTTTGCCTGAATTTTTGAAAATTGTGGATCCCAAACTGTCAGACTGGAAGCAAGAGAATCAGCTACAATTTCTTTCTCACAGTTACAGAGCAAAGTTACTCACTTCAGTTTTCCCCAATTCTGGCAATTCAGGGCACCATGAGTCATTATCCTCTCTTGCCAGCTACTGTTTCAAAGCACAAATCTCCATAAGGGGAAATTAAATATTTCTACAGACTCGCCCCTCAAGAGCCAAGAGAACTGTTTCACTAAGAGTGCTTCTTGACATGACACACAGGAAAAAAACTCAACATAATCCCTCCAGAGTAATCAGAAAATGTAATCATATTCCAGACCTGTCACTTCTGTTTCTGAGACAGGCAAGTACATTTCTGACATTTGGGGCCTGTTTCTGCTGCCGCTGGAGTCAAAGGCAAACTTCCATTGGCTTGAACAGGCACAGACACACTATTATGTTATAGAGCAGAGCTACTGTAAAAGAGCAAGGATCTTCTTCAGGAGGATAGATATACATTGCTGAGCTGCTGCTCTTCTCCAGCTACTCTACAATGTAAGTTGTAGGGTTTCATAAAATAGAGAGAGACAAGCAGTAATAGGATCAAGAGCTACTCTTCTTGTGACAGGGACCAAATTAAATTTTCCTAAGATTAATTTACCTTCCCTATTTCCTCTAAATAAATAAATAAACAACACAACAGCAGAACAAGACAAGTTTATTCTAGTGCTTAACTAATTAACAGTACTAATTAGTGTTTAATGGCAACGATAATTATAATCATATCCCTGTGAGTCTATTGAGGCTACCATATCAGATGGATTGTACTGTTGCCCCTCCCTTTACAAACTTAAATCAATATCACTTCAAATCTGACAGGGTCATTTCATGAAAAGTGATCAGTGAGTCACCTTTAGTTTCTGTGCTAAACTGAGAAATTCAAAAGCCTTTTGAGTGGTGGGAGGAAAAAGGATAAAGTACCACTTTGAGTAATGAAATCAGTAAACGAAGCTCCTTGCTGTCCCACGTAGGCATCATTCTCTAGGTTTTCATTTGAAGTAGCCAAAGCCAATATTCACGGGCTCTGTGCAACTAGTATGTTTCTAATAAAAACAGAGAAACACAGAAAAAATTAGGTTAGGAAGGACCTTTGTAGTCCTATCTACCACTCAAAGTAGGGCTACCAGACCAGCTTACTCATGGCTTTGTCTAGCCAAGCACCCAGCTAGACAACCACAGAGGACATAGGATATAAAGCAGACAAGAAATTCCTCTAAGGAATGGGCAGAAGAACACGGCAGCAATTAACTCTGCAGGTCAGGGCTTCACACACATAATAAGCATATACACCCATATACATAGGAGTACTCTTATAAGTATTACAATAATAATGAAAACAACATGTATGAATATAAAATTCCAAGGAAACAGAATCTGGAGCATCCAGAGGTCAGAGCTGAGAGTACGACTGTTATTGTTTTCGATGCCAAAAGCACAAGCACAGTAGAGCAGAATCTCATAGTGGCTTTTGTTGTTGTCATTGCCTCTAAACATGGCAGAAGGAATCTCGTAAGACAACTAACTAGGGAACACAAGCTTTTGGTCTATCTTAGCCAGCCATCCTACCTTATTGTGATTTTTTTTGTGTTTTTCTTTTTAGAATCATCATATATACTGAAAGACAAAAATAATCCTGAAGTTCAAGTCTCTCATTTTGCAAGAAAAATTGACAGTTGGAACAAATGCTTGAGGGGCAGGGTCTTGTCCATGTTCCCTGACCACCACCATCTCTCCGTCTCTCCCACTAGGAATATAGCTTTCCCTATCTGTTATGCCAATTGCAGGAGGAAATAAAACATATATTTCCACTAGTGACTAAAGCTCTGATCCTACAATTAGTTAAACACAAGCTTAATTTTATGCATGTGAGTCATCCCACCAACATTTCCATATGCCAGAGACTTTGTGGGATTGGTGCCTAAAATGAAACCATCATGAATGAACTCCATTTTTGAGTTGCAGAACCGGGATTGGAAAGTACATGAAGAACTGAGATACTAGAACATAAATCCACAGTATAACATAGGCCAAGGAACTAAGCATTAAAAAAAAAGAAAAAAGAAAAAAAGAAAAAAAGATTAGCTAATGCCTTATTCTGAAAAAAACCCACACAAGAGTTGATGTTATTAATTAAGAAGTTTCATTCCTGTTACCCAACAGTTAGTGCTTCTCCAACAAAAACATGGCAAAATGCCTCATTTTAAAGAGCACATGCCAGACTTTGGATTTAACTCTGCCTGCTTTTGGCCACTACAGCATCATAAATTTGGTACATCTTTCATTCTGGCCCGATATATTAGAAGTAGGTCTAAACCCAACTCTTTTCCCAACTCTTTTTGCAAAACAAAAAAATTTCAGGGTTTTATAGTATTAATGAAAACCCCTAACATGTACTTATCATTATACATTTGAAAAACACTCTACAAACATTAACTAAATAATTAGAACCAAATATAACTAATTAATACACTAATGAATTAATCATATGAGTACTGCGTATGCTGCTTAAAATGGCTGCAACATTTTAGTAATGAAACGGTTCATTACAGCAGTGGTGACTGTCAGCTCTATTGCAGGAACACACGCCAGAATCAGACTTGTAGTGTGACAGAAGATGGTAGAACGCCATTTAATAGCTCAGAGTGAAATCTCAATACTTACATTGCTGGACGTGTCTAAAAGGAATGGGCCTAGAATCTCTCTTCATTGACATTTTTGCCACCTGCTAAAAGACAAGTGTATTGCACAACAGTTACTCAAAAGCAAACGTGAATTATTACTTCAAAGCTCAGTGGAATCTCACACTATTAGTAAATTGAGTCTTCTTCAGCCTTTTCACAAAGTATTTTATAGAATCATCTTTCCCTGTGTACTAAAAACACTATCTTAATATACATTAAAGCATATCTCATGTAAACCCAGTACATGCTCAACATTTAACATCATATGCTGTACACAGAGTCATTGTCAGAAGAGAGAAAGTAATTTCTTCACAAATATCACCACTTTGTAGTTCCAAACTATCCGAGGCTTACCTCCTTCTCTAGACAGTTTGTAAATACACTACTCACGGGCTATGGCAGCTGGGGATTACTCTGATTTGAACGTGCATAGCAAAACCTGCTTAATTCTGTTTCTCCTATTAAGCAGATTAGTTGAAAGACAAAAATATATTATTTGATTTTACAATGGAAAGTTTTAATACCAAAATATGAATTTAAAATTTAGAGTGTGCAAATATTTACCGTGCTCTCTTCTCACAATGGTCCTGAGCAAAGTTACCCCTGACAATATTCATTTCCTGTAAACACTGCAAAGCAATTTCAGAATTGTTATTCTATTGCATATTCACTAGCTGTTGCTGGAGGTATTTTGTTCAGCTCTAATTAGCACAGTTAATAAGATCAATATTTTCATTACTGAACATTGCAGTAAGGCAAAACATGGTTAAAAACTTACATTTACAAAATCCAAGAAATATATTTCTTGGGAAATCCTAGTCTTCTATTGCAAAAGCAAAGAGCCTCAAAAATTGGAGGAAAAAACACTTTTGGTGTTTGTCATTTTGATGAGGACAAAAAATTAAAATTAAAACATCCATATTTGTTAGGGGTGCTTTTAGAGAAAGAGGTATCTTTTTTCTAATTGCTTTTTTAGTACTATTTACACGCGTCCAAATGGCTTTTTCAGGGGAAATAAGCACTGAATTTGGAATCACTCTCACAGCCGTTAGTGTTGACACTATCACTCTCTTTGCACCCTCACCTACCTTAAAAAAACAGAAACATGAAAGAAAAGCACAGGCACTACAACCTAGTGGCAGTGTTTAAAACTGGGCTTCAGCACTGGCAAATAGAGATCAAAGGAAATGAAAACAATACAGCTGCAGCAGATAAAAGGAGTGCTAGGTCTGAGAAAAGAGCGCAGCCCCCAGCACCCCTGCCCTGAGAGTGGAAGCATCAGGCCTTGGGGCTTCCCTCTGCAGAGAGCATCCACTTCTGCCACAGAAGATCCAACAGTCTCTGCCTCCTTTGGACCTTGTGGCAGCTAAAACAGCACCAAGAAAAAGGAAGCAAAATACATACATCAGCCCTCCTGTTTCTCAGGTATCTGGGCTTTGTTAGTTAGCCTTCTTCCTGTCTAATAACAATAGCTTAGGAAAGGATCCTGAGCCTATAACCCTTTTTTCTTGGGATTTTTCTCTTCTTTTTAAAGAAGAAAGCTCGAATTTGTACAGGGAAAACATTCTTCCACCCATCCATACAACCTCTCCAAATACAACTTTCTTGATGAATTGACAGTTCACTGTGCCTCTCCCTCTGCAGAAATGTCAGTCAAGAAATTGTCACCGGAAACCACCCTAAAATAATTTCATGCTCGTGTTGAGTAATTATTTTCAAAACTGTTGCTGCAGAAAAATATGATCAAATATCAAACAGATACTGTATAATTAAGCAGCAAAGCACAACAAGGAGTAGAATATAGGTCTATGTGCTTTACTAAGCATGAGGCTGAAGGTACAGGTTGTCAAAGCAGAAAGAAGTGCATTATATTGCACAGCTTGTAACATAAAGCTGTTTCTAGGGTAACACATCCTGCACCTGTTGAGGTTTTGCCACCCACTGTGTCCACTTGAATTGGTTTTCTTCATTTCCATGACCTTCTTTTCTCCTCAACTAGTTCTACTTCCTCTCCAACTAACATGCTAAACTTGCGATATTCAGTATCAGAGATGACAAGATATTTAGAAGCCAAAACCACAAAAGACAAGACAAATTTGGAATAACACTTCTAGGAAAGGCAAGCGAAAATGCTGATGAAACATGCTAGGCAGTTCCCCAAGCATATTCAGTTTGCTATTAGCTATATGAGTTCTCATAAAAAAACTGTTCTTTTAAGATGACAATTACAGCAGCATGGGCAGCTTGATCTACTGCCCAAATATGAAACACTTAATTTAAGAAATGGAGGAAAGCTATTTAATAGGAGGAACATAAAGAGAAGCCATTTGGAGACTTACCTGATTAGTAAACTTCACGTACTCATTTTCTAACAGACATGAATGCAAGCAATATGCTTAGACTTATAGGAGGCAGTATATGCATGGCTACCTTACTTAAAGACTCAAATGAGACAGTATTTGAACTGTATTGCTGTTTCTCCACCAGAAAAGAGCTGGCAAAGGGCTAGGAGAACAGAGGGTGAGGGCAGATGGTTACTCAGAAAACCTAAACCCAAACATGCAAATAAAGAGAGTCCCCAGTGGACACTAGATGAAGCCAATGCAACCCAACTATTTTCTTGATTCTCCACTTTCACTTGATTGAAAAATGAATTAGGTTCTTGTCTGCAAGAAGGGGGAGAAAAAAAAAAAAAAGAGGTTTGATTCCTTGTCTGGACATATCACTCTGGCAAGATGCATTATTTCTAAATGTGGCAGCAGATATGAACCACTATTTCCAGAAGTAGTCTTTTCTCTTTTTCCTTTCATGAAACACGTCTGGATTTTGGAAAAGAACAAAGGCATTACACAATCCCTCGACAACATGTGCCAGGAGCCCTGGGAATTCATCAGTCACCAGTGCCATCCAGAGAACTCTCATAAAATACGAGTCTGTGGCTAGTCCAAATTATGACAGCAGGAGAACACTGGATCATCCTATTGAAGAATCTCAATCCAAAGGCTGTACTGAGAGTAAGTCAGGTTTATACTGCATCATTTCCCATTTTCATTATGTCACACAACAGATTTAGAGACTGTTGTACTCCATTGTCTGTTCTTTTTACTGTCTCTGTCACCAGAATGAGACACCCAAAGCATAATGCCAAGGGCAGTCTGTGAAAGACAGTAATACACTGAACTCCTTCATATTTTATAAGTCAATTTGCCAGGCGGCGCTCCAGTGTGATCTTACAGGTTGCTGCAGCTGTAAAAGAGAACAAAAGTAGTTGGCCGTTCTTATCACAGGGTAAACTGTTGCATGACAGATCTTCCACAGAACAGATGTCATTACTAGGCATACCTTTGTGACACAGACTGTAAAACCACATAGCAAGAAATGGTGCAAACATAACACATTTGGGTTATAATTTTAATACTGTATTTGTGAGACCTTTTGAAAATACAGTATTTATGGGTGTGCATATGTTATATGCATACATATATATATATATAAATACATGTTTCCATACTAGGAAAGCCAAAATTCCTTGCTACCTTAGGTGAGGAAAGGTGAGACAGACCATTCGCAGTGTTAATACAGGAGAGTTCTCTGCCAATGGACAGAGAGAGAAAGTGAGGGCAAAATAAGACTTTTCTGCTTGGATCTAAGGTTCATAATCACTGCTGAGGACTGTATCTAGTCTGGAGACTCTGTAGTTGTGGTTGAAAGTGGAACAGCATTGCCCTCATCTCACAGCATTCCTACTCAGGGTCTCATTAGGCATGTTTTGCAAAGGAAAGCTGGAATTTATCCTATATACAAAAAAGCCACTGCAATTCTACTCCAAATTTTTGGCTGCAGAAACCAAAACCAGAATTATACTCTTACGTTCTCAGAGATATAAAAAACCCTCAAAAAACCAGAAACCCGAAATGTTCAGAAACAATTGCCAGGAGTTTTGTATTTATTTGTTTGTTTGATGGTGGTCTGTGCCTAATAAACAATGCATCCTCCTAAGCCATCCAATTAAATTGAAACCAAACAAAGAACCAAAATCCATCCATCTCTCTCCCCACCCCCGTTCACAGGAAAACTTTGATCTGTCACACTGGCAGTAAAACCAAAAAAACACCCGACCAAAAACATTCCTAGCACTCCACTGCTTTACTTAAACTCTGCTAGTTAAACTCCACTCAAGTAATCAGTTACCATTTATTGGTCCATTTATCTCCTAGCCTCTTTAGTGTAGTATCTCTACAATCAAATACAAAAATAAAATACTGTATCTCAGTAAGAGCAATGCAAACACAGTTAGGAGAGGACTGTGCCATTTGAAGGTCAAGTAAAAGAGCATTTGGAGTCAAGTGGCAGTCAAAACCCTGCCATATTGTGCTGCCATTACAGAGGTTTATGCTCTCCATTACACTGAAATATAACTAGAGTTGCTCTGGAATTTCTGCTGATTTACACCAGAGTAAATCAGCAAAGGTTTTGGATCATAGGAATTAAGTTCATTGATGACTGAGCTTAGTCACGTCACAGAGTCTTTAATCAGAAAGAGCTTAGTTCTTTCTTTATATATAGACTCTAGATCTTAGAGGATACAACTTTCTGTTCTGCCAGTGAATCATGGCTTGAAATTTGCTTAATTCTACCACAGTATGCATCTCATGTAATGGTCTCCCCTGCAGACAAGATTTCTACCCAAAGTACTAGGCTATTTCAGAAAGAAACCACTCTTATTTGCCTGAATTGGTTGGTATGGTACTTAAATAGCCACATTCACCTAGTGATTTCTCTAAATGCTTGTTTTCAAATGCTTTAAATTATTTTTGGTTTTGTTAAAGTTAGAAAAATGTTAGGCGAGGAAGGAGCACAAAAGATTTAGAATAGATTCATATCGATCACATATTTAAATTGGGAGCATGTAAACCAACAGGCATATTAAAAGCTGGACCACCAATTCACATTTCTAGGACTATTGTAGTTAGGCACAGAGGCGTCCAAGTGAGAGAAAATAAAAAAAACCCCAAAGGACAGAGGGACTGTGTAAATACTCAGATGGCTTTGACATTTAAGTGTATTAATTTTCAGATAGGCCATGGACTTTGAACATGCCATGTGATAGGAGAAGGCAGAGAACTCAGCAATGGAAGAGAAGAATTAGCAGTGCATTAAGCAGCTCTGTTCCAGTCTGGTGGAACCATGTGTATTTACTGGCCACCTGGCATATCAGGTTAATATGAGAGGGTATCAAACGAGGAAACTGAAAAGCTAATGTCTATGAATGTGCATGAAAATGAGCAGTAACTTAATGAAAAAGTAGAGCAAAAACCAATGTCCTGCATGACTATCAAACAACTACTGGAAATAAAGTACTTTGATAAGCAGTTTCATAGTGCTTGCGTATCACAAGTCTCCACAACTCTAAGTGCTTCCACTGGCAGAGGGATTTCATTCAAAGGTCATTCATCCATCCAGGCCTCAACCCATTCCCTGGCACAGTACGGTGTCTTTTACAGTTATGCTGGATTCCTCAGTATACTGAAACCAACCAGGATCCAGATATCTTTGATCTTCTGCCCACAGAGAGTCTCAATCTATTAAGTGTTTTCACTCCTAGTACAGCAAGATGATTTGGACTCCAGATCTTATATTGCAACTAAGTAAAAGCACTCAGTCCAGAAAAGTAGAGCTGTGGCTTTGACTCCCCACTCTCCCCCTCACTACAGAGTGCTCTGGTGACCAGACACTACCCTTAAGCTGGGAGCACTACCCACCTTCTGCAGGAATCTGTACCACAGCATGCCACAAAAAAATGCAAGATACACGGAACCAAAAGAACAGATCTGCAGTCTCATGGTTAGCATGCGAATGCATTCCTGTCTCTCCTCTTCGACCATGCCTGTATTTTACCTTTAAAGGAAATTAAAGATAATGGGAGTCACTACCCCCAACTTCAGTCCAAAGGCAAATGGCAATCCCTTTGCAGGCTATACAGGGTACAGGGCTGCAGATCTTAGACAGATCTCTGCAGTCTTTAGCTATATTTTGGGAAGAAAGATTTAAGTCTCCTAAATCTTTCCCTTCTCTTCCCTGTGTCCACAACGGCCCACGGAGAGGGACCCCAGCTGAAGGTTTTGGGTTCTATTACAGGGCTGCTCGCTATGTGGCTAAACCCCTTTATTACATTTGATCCTAAATGACCTTCAAAACTCTCTAAGTTAGTCTGAGACTCCTAGGCTATAAGGGCATGTTTAAAGCATGCAGTGGAGCATATTACAGAAGCCCATGAATGCAGTTCACTGGCAACTGAAGCATGACTTCCATCTGGATGATATGGCACGTGAACAGCAGAGGTATCCTGAACCCCCACTGTGAGGACCAACAACCCAGCTGAGGCCTGGCCTGCACCGCGGCGGTGGGACCCATGGGGCAGCAGAGCTGTCCTTGGCCTGAGAAGCAGCCCTCATCCCCATCTCCTTCTTGGCACTACGAAGCACCATGGGGTGCATCTCGGGACTTACATCCATTAGGATATTTAGCAGCACGGCTGTTTGGCCAGAAAGATTGATTATCTCACCCCACATGCCCCAGTATTTCCAGTTCTGGGGTCATCGCAAACTGAACTAGCTTAAGCGATCTTCAGCTACTGCACTGACTTGCCCAATGTCTCAGTGAGAGCTGACACGCTTTACTTAAACAGAAGCCAGGGCTAGTATTTTCAAAAGCAGATCCCTGCCTTCTCACCTTTCTCCATATACTGTGAAAATTCAATTGATTATTATATGGGAGAAGAAAGCTCTTTCTTACCCACCTTTATTCTTATACTACGGGGCTTTCAGCAACCTGATCTAGTGACAGATGTCTCAGCCCATAGCAAGGGGGGGTGAACTAGATGATCTTTAAACGTCCCCTCCAACCCAAACCATTCTATGCTTCTCTCAGTATCCAGCCACCAAGCCAGCTATGCAAAACCAAACACGAGAAGAATTTATCAAGTTTGCTAATAGCACTGACCTGGTTTTCTTTCTGACCTTTTCTTTATTTTCCAGTGACTACCTTCCTTCATAGCCCTTACTGACATTTAGAACCAGATTTTTAATTAAGGTGCCTAACAAGCAGATAGGCAATTAGGACTTTAACAAATACCTCACAGGCTAGGCATACCAGCTCTACCGATGAGGTAGGCATATAACTACTTTTGAAAATCTGTCAGACATCTATCTGCATCTTAAAGCATCTAATGACCTTAAAAATAATCTAACCCTCAAGTTCTAAATATTCTAAAAAGCTTTTTTTTTTAGATATATGCTATGCACATATATAGAGGGAATATTGTGGAGCCTCTTTCAAGCAAGAACCACAAACGTTAAAAAAATATACACAAAAAACAATCCTTTGAGCCTCATAAACTTTCTAAGGAAATTAACTGTCCTGTAATCCTGCTGGTAGAAAATGAGTGCAAGTTGCAAACAGTATTCCAAAGCACGGTAACAAGAGTAATTGGCTTCCCCCTCCATCCCAAAGTTCTTGACCTTTTGCTCCTCATTAGGGACATAAAACATTGGGAAAACAGTTACATTTGTCATATTTCTTGTAAAATTATACAAGTAGAAATTGAAATGGTTTGGAGTCAGTAAAGTGAATTTGAAAGGCTCCCTGCAGGAAATGGCTAAGAAAGGAATTTTTAAAATCCCCTTTAAGTAATTCTAGCAATAGTTATGTCACATGCACTTGTATGATGTACTTAAAAGTATTAGAATTTTAACAAAGTGAAATTATAAACAAAGCTGTAAAATTTAAAGATGGTAACACATCTGTTACTGTTCCGGTATTTAAGCCACAGATCCTGGTGAAAATAACAGTAATTATACAAACACCTGACTTTAGAGACTTTCTGATCCCTACTTTTCTCCCTACAATCCATTACTGGCTATAAAGCTCTCATTAAGAGAGGACTGCAGAATCAAAACATATTATCCCTACACATTGTTACTCATAGGCTTGCTCCTTCCGATTTTAGTGGTATTTTTAATTTAAACTCAGGATCCCATGAAAAAGAATATCATACCAGGTAGGTCCTACTTCTATTGACAAAAGTTTGTGACTTTTGGCACTACGCTAAGAGAGAACAATTCTGTGAACTTCAAGCCCGAGGATTTAAGAGGTAAATAACCTTAGGCAACATCTGACAGCATACTTCAGGTGTACATATTAATATGTACGTTAATACAGGAATTAATGTTGCCTCTGATAGAAGTGTAAGAAAGTAATATTGATAATAATAATTTAATTCAGTATGTAACATTAAAGTAACTGATGTGTCAGCACAGAAATGCTGTGCTTCCAGAATTACAATACAACGTCTCCTGAAGGTGATTCAGCACGTGAATTTTCATGCTGTAAATCAACAATGAAAGAAACATAGTAGTTGCTATAAAGGACCATGAGAGAGAACTCCAGTCAAGGGTGTAAGAGTAATTGCCACTTCAATCTACCACTCTTGAGTAATTTTCAACAGTCAGTCAACTTCTCTGTCTTCAGAAGCTGAAGCTATAAAGCAAGCAAAAATAATTGAACTTGCAGTTTTTCTTGCACATGCCTACTAGTTCTGCATATATAGTTGTTCTATACTATATATGTTTAGAACATGTATAGTTTTACAAATACGAGCTCTACAAATATAACTTTAATTGCAATAAAGAATAACATACAGATACTTAGCAGCATATGTAGGAGATAAAGAACGTTTTAATGAAAAGATAATTACCAGCAATGTCATCTCATGCAAAGAATCAAAATATTGAGGAAACCCACAAAAAAGACCTGTATAGGATGCATAGTATCAGAGTCCTCACTTACTTTTTCTTTCATATTGTTTATTTATTTTCTATTCCTTGCTCTATGACTTGAGTGTAGAAAATGCCTGCATTCTTGTGTTATGTTTCCTCATAAAATGTCCCATTTCTGTCTCCTGCCCACTGCCATACATAAAATGGTTCATGCAATCAATTAGCAGCACAAATTTTGTTCTTTAAAAATCTGACATATTTGAAATTTCACAAGGAAATTCCATGGCAGACACATTTGCTAATTATGATTTAGGAATGAAACCTGAGAGAGAAATAGCAATTATCTAATTTCATTGTAACTTAGTCTCTGATTCACAGATAAAGTTATTTATTTATTTACAGCATACAAAATAAATTTAATCTCTATAGTCATAATTGGCTTGTGAAAATTTACCTCCAGTTCTTTGGGAAGCCAGTGTGGAACAAGCAAATATAAACTGACAAAAGGACCTATTAAAGTTCTTCACAAAAACAATTTTTCAACAAGCTGTGATATCCAGGTTCTTCGCTAGTTTTGTTAAATCTACCAGTTCAAATGTACAGAACTCCTTCCAGAACACACCTTCTGACATTTTGACATTTATTTATTTATTATTAATCAACTTGTTTATTAAATAACTTCTTTATTTTCTGATTATGAAACAAAGGGTTTGCACATCAAAGGTTGGTTAAGAGTTTTAGGAATTTTTTCAATATCCCATGCTGAAATACATTAATAAAGCTGTCTTGTGCAGACACATTCAAATATAAATTTAGAAATACATTATACTGTTTAGGTAACACAGCCCATATTCTTAAATAGACAGAAGATCTTTTTGCTACAAGGAAGAACTGTCTGTAACAATTGCTCTCGTATGGCAAGGACTCACGGCTCCTGGAGACTGTGGTTACAGACCTCCAGCGTAGCAACATTCTTCTTGTCTAGCCTTGTAATTTTTTGCCAGGTACTCCGTACATTAAGTTGTTTCATTTCAGTTGCCCTAAGGGTTTCTTGCTCACTAACTAATGGGGAGTTTGATGCATTATTACTTTAACATAGCACAATGTGATAAAGCTGTAGGATTCTCTAGTAAAGAAATTACTGGTTCTGTTCTTAATAGATTAGTTCTCATAATATTTAGCCACACATCAGCAAGGCCTTTATATTTAAAATGTTATTTAGAAGAGATATTTTACTGGATTCAACTAATTTCTATAAAATAAAGGGTAACTTCAAACATAGTTTACTTGCACACACACAAGAAATGGAGACAGAGTGAAGCTATGAATTTGCTTCACACAAAAAACACAGAACACTATGTTCATAAATGTCAAGAACAGGTTTGGGTTTTTTTATAGCCTAATTAAACTGAAACAGCATATGAGACCTTCGGGGGGGTACAATCCTTATAGTTTACTAAACCTAGGGTTGTTTGAAGATTCAGAGTTTGTGCATTGTTGTTCATTCTATAAGGCCCTCATCAGAAACTTCAGAATGGCTTATGAATCATTTCCCAGTCATTTACACAGAGCTGAGGCAGTTCACATAAAAGCTGCTAGACTGTAGACAAATCTCATTCTGTATGCATGCTCACTGACTCAGTTCCCAGACTACATGCTTTTCCCTGTATTTTGCATATTCTTTGTTTAAAGTTTTTAATTACTATATCCAGGCTTTCCTCTCACAGAAATCCCAACAGGGAGAGTCTATCTTAAAAAATGTTTTACTGATAGTCCTTTTCCTCTTCAGCTCTGAATGTTGACATAACAGCTTAGGTATCTCCTATTAACTCAGGCCATCCACCATATACCTTGATCTATTTGAATTTCACTTAACATCCTCCAGCAGTTTCCTTATTGACTCTTGTGTATGTCTGTCTATGACCTTCTATGAACAGAGGAGGACTTATGGGTGATGTGATGGTTGGAGGCCGTCTTGGGCATAGGATCACGAAATGATAAAGCTTTCAATTCTTGGAGAAGTAAGGAGGGTGGTCAGCAGAACTGCTACTTGGACTTCTGGAGGGCAGACTTTGGCCTGTTTAGGAGCCTGGTTGACAGAGTCCCTTGGGAGGCAGTCCTGAAGGGCAAAGGAGTCCAGGAAGGCTGGACATTCTTCAAGATGGAAATCTTAAAGGCACAGGAGCAGGTCATCCTCATGTGCTGAAAGACGAGCCGGCGTGGAAGAAGACCGGCCTGGCTGAACAGAGAGCTTTGGCTGGAACTCAGGAAAAAGAAGAGAATTTATGACCTTTGGAAGAAGGGGCAGGCAACTCCGGAGGACTACAAGGATATCGTGAGGTTATGCAGTGAGAAAATCAGAAGGGCCAAAGCCCAGCTAGAACTTAATCTAGCAACTGCCATAAAAGACAATAAAAAATGTTTCTATAAATACATTAGCAACAAAAGGAGGGCTAAGGAGAATCTCCATCCTTTATTGGATGTGGGGGGAAACATAGTGACAAAGGATGAGGAAAAGGTTGAGGTACTTAATGCCTTCTTTGCCTCAATCTTTAATGGTAAGACCAGTTGTCCTCCAGGTACCCAGCCCCCTGCGCTGGAAGACAGGGACTGGGAGCAGAATGAAGCCCCCATAATCCAAGGGGAAAAGGTTAGCGACCTGCTACACCACTTAGACACACACAAGTCTATGGGGCCAGATGGGATCCACCCAAGGGTACCGAGGGAGCTGGCAGAAGTGCTCACCAAGCCACTTTCAATCCTTTATCAGCAGTCCTGGCTAACCGGGGAGGTCCCAGTTGACTAGAAGTTAGCAAATGTGATGTCCATCTACAAGAAGGGCTGGAAGGAGGATCCGGGGAACTACAGGCCTGTCAGTCTGACCTCGGTGGGGGGGGTGGCAGTGCTAAGTTAACAGTTGGACTCGATGATCTTAAAGGTCTTTTCCAACCTAGACGATTCTATGATTCTGTCTAAATCTTAACGATTAAGAGCTCCCGAATTATTGTATGTATTACTGTGAATGCTTTTACAGGTGTAACTGATGGGTTTTAGAATAGTTCTGTGCTTGTTGCCAAATCCTACAACTGATCTAGAGCCAGAATACAAGAAGGACATGGCATCGACACCAGGAACAAAGTGTCAGTCCCTCATTTCTTTATCGTATTTACTCCAGCAAGAATCTGGATGTACAGTACATTCAACAGCATAGACTGTAAGATAGTTCCTACGTCTTTGCAGAAAGGGTGACCATTCTTGTACTAAATTAGACTTCCTCACAAAAATACTTGTTTTATAATATATTTGATTTCTTCTGAAAACTTCAGCCCTTATCTATGCCTGGGAAGGAAAAATTAGTTATTTCAGTAGTTGAAAGAAATAATTATCAAGTATATTAATAACATATTCATAATCTACCTCTTCATGCCACGTGTTCACAGTGGAGCCCTCCTATGTACCGTGGTTCAGTGGACTGGAAATTCTGGCTGTATGTTTGACCTGTTACAGCTCTTTGGGGAAGTCAGCTGCCTTCTGAATTTCCTTTTACAAAGTATGTCAGGATCTGTGCTGGACAAAAACATTGGTTAATATTTCAGCAATTATACAAAAAATTATGATGGTATAAGGTCTCACTCATGTAAAGGGGCTGATCTGGTCCTGGTAAAATCAATAAAGTTTTGTTATAGACTTTGCTTGGAGCAGGATTGATCTCTAAAGGCAACAAATGCATTGAATTAGATTAGTAAATTACTGTTCCCACGACCAAGTTAAAAGACAAATGAGTAGTTAAGTGAGAGTCTGGTAACAATATCACATCACAGGGCTTCCTGGTTATTTTCTTGTGGAATTCACACAGTGGAATTTCAAAGAAAATATTCTCCCATCAGTACACACGGGAGTTTTATATAAAATATATAAATCCTTTACAAATAGGAAGATTGTAAATCTGTCTCATACCAAAAGGAACCTAAAATTCAAAGTTAAAGACACCCTATTTTGAAGTCTGCATTAAGATCAACTCATCTTCTCTTGACTGAGATTTTCACACAGTTCTAGCTAAACACATTAGAAAATACAGTCGGGCAGGACTGAGTATTTAATTTAAATATGTTTTCAAAAATTCAGACTATATCTTGATTAATGAAGCTTTTCTTGATTAATGGAGCATTGCAGAAAGTCTCTGTGGGAGCATGCTATGTTAAAATGCAATACAGACTTTTAAAATTTTTCAAAGCGGATATTCATATAGGTCTTAAGTCTTGCATGATCCATTTATACACACAGATTAGAAATGATGGCATATCCTTTTTGTGGGGGTCTCATGCGTCTGCTCCCAGTGATTGCATGGCACAGTCAAGCAGTTCTCAGAATGAAACACTCTACAGAAAAGATGACCTATAATGTAATAGGTTACATGCCACAGAAGACAGCATATAAATATTTTAAAGTAGAACACATGAAAAAGCATCTTTGCTTTTATTTGCTGTCTCATGCCAAGGGCAGAAGCACCTTCATCGGTAAAGATACCGATTATGCATTGCTTATATATACATAAATATATAGCTAGATATTAATTTATAATAATATAATGAAATGCCATGATTCCTGTGTTTATAAAACTCCTCTTATAGTGAACTTATTGGCAAGCAAGCATTTGGCCAATAAGAGCTCTGCAGTGGATAAATTCTTAATGATGGAAAGTAGGCTAACACTTTGAAATTCTGTTTGCATATGACCTTATTTTCTTTCTCCCCTTTCCTTAAACTGGTATATTACCATTTTTCTCCAAAATGGCTACATAAACTTGAGTCCCACAGAGCAGACAAGTCAGTGCAAAGCACTTAAATTCCTAAACAAACAGCCTGGACTCAATGTAAAAATGACCTTTCTGATTCGAGAACTTTTTTGAAAATTCAACATGACACACATAAAATCTTTATTGTCAGCAGCCATGCAGTTCAGAGCTAGTTCTGTAATCCCAGTGTGGGACCTAAAGTGCACACAGGAAGCTGGATTCAATTTTTCACTTAATTCCAGAAGTTATCCATTATCCTTCCTTACTGAGTAAAAGGGGTTACTTTTCGTTGGCAAGCTCCTTGGTATGCAGAGCTAAAATTGGGTCTCAGTCACAAAAGACCTGTCAGTAGACATTAAATTATCTAATTACAACTGAACATGTTATTGAACAAGTCATATTTAAACTATGAATGACACAAGTCAAAATCCATTCTTAAAATAACCATAAGTGATATACATACCCCAATATAGCTTCATCGTTTTGCTACTGTCTCATACATGCAGTGTCCGGTATGAGTCATAATTGAGACTTGTGAAATGATACATACTCGATGTTTTATGGTTTAATAGGAGATGTGGCTAGAAGTAATGCAAGAAAAATAAAACCATCCAATCATGATCATATTTTTTAAAAGACAACAATTTCGGCCCACAGGGTTTTATTCATCAATAATAACTGCAGTGAGACCCAACACAAAAAGTAGATCTTTAATATCAATAACACAAAATGCTACTTGCTAATGAAGGCATATGAGTTCATTGATCAGTTGTGCAAGAATGTTTATGTTGGTTTTGCTTCTAGTTGCTCATATATGGATGAGCTCTTCAATTTTACTCCATCTGCATGCAAAGACTCGTAGAAATGGTTGTAAGGGTTTTCTTACAGCCTGTCTCCCCTCCTCCCATCTTTCTTACAGCCTATATTTCCCCCTAGCTGGGTTCTGCTGTACTTGGTATGCACTAAGCATAGGCAGAATAAAGTAGGCTAATGTTTAGCCTACGGAAATCCAGCTCACCTTAATCAAGCATGGGTTTAGCAAAGGTAACTTGGTAACCTCCCCCTTACCATCTCTATGGCTTCTTTAGCAACGCATTTTTGAAAAAAAGTCGTTAATAAATAAGTACATATGAATAATAGCATGGATCTAACAGCAGTTAAGTCCCAAATGATTGTACATGCCTACCCAGTGTTCTGATGAACAGACAGGTATTTAGAAGGACAGCTTCTTATTATTCCAGGAGGGAAAAAAAATACACACACACACACACACACATACATATATATAGTGTGTAGGATTTGACCTTCATAGCTCTTGCCAGTCTTTCATCACTTTCTTAATGAGGAACACTACCCCATCAAGGCCAATAAACACTGGCCAGTCTCCACTGCCTCTTTACTCTCTACTGCAAGGGACCCAGGCTGCAGTGCATGCAAACGCTTGCACAGCATCAGGTACTAACAGTTGCCAAGAAGATGCAAACCATTAAAAACATACTGAGGTCCTCGAGATCATTTCATTAGGACAGCCCTTTGAAGCATATGATGCATAGACATTTGCCTGTACTCTCTATGACAAAACTACATGCCTCTAAAAAGCCTGCAACTTAAGACTTCTTACGGTAACTTCACTTCTCAGAGAGCAAGTTGCACAATCTTAGGCTCTTGGAATAGGGAGGAATGCATAACCTTCAAAGAGTATGAATGAAATGAGTCCTAATATACACATCGCTTATAAACCAGCTTTGATTTTTTTTTTCTTTTAGGTTGGTTTCTTATATTGATATGGTCCAGATGCAAAGTTCACAGCCTGATCCAGCTCTAAACCTATGAAGTTTCAGAGGTGTGCAGATTAAGGCTTTGGTTTTGTCTGACTTCTAGGAGAAAATATCAGGAGAGTTTTTCTTCAATTAAGAACAGCTGTTTCTACTACTGCTGCAAATGACAAATTAAGAGGTTTGTATCTTTAGAGATGGCAAAACCAGTTAAAAATCAGCTTTGCTCAAAAGTTTATTCTTAACATTTTTCTTTCTGAAATCAGCAGAAGAAATCGAGAGGGAACAGCTTTTAATTACAGTATGTTTTCTTGCATGTTGGCCACTTCTAATTTTACTGCCTGTGGGCTATCTGGGAACTAGCAGGAGAGAATATCCTACATTCCAAATCAAAACCAAAAAAACCTAGAGCTCAGTGTAAAACTGCATTGTACAAAACATACAGTGTACCAAATGTCAGCCTATAAGCAGAGTTTCTTCTGTCTTTATTTAAAAGCATATGCACTTCTCCATAACAATGCACAGAACTGTTCTAAGAAAATATACCCTGCTCATTGCTCACCCTTCTGCCTACACTGGGACTTTGTAACAAACAGGAATGGATTTCTCCATTTTAGGCGTTTCCAGATGATGCCAAAGATCTCATCTCTCAGTTTGTCAGTCAGACTGAATATAAGTATGCAGGGGCATAGAAGTACAGAGATTTCTATAGGCCATTTCAGTCATTAGAATACTTCAAAAAGCAAGACACGCTGCATTTCTGTCACAGCCTTCCCATATTCATCTAACCTTTATTAAGATCACTTCGAAGTCTATCAAGACCTCCAAAGTACACTTTGGAGTACTGGAATATTTGTTTCAAAGTATCAACTCATCTACCAATTTCTTAAATCAATACTCTGGTTCAATCATCAATAAAAACCATAAAATTAAATGGACCCAGAAAATAAGACAGAACATTATGAAACCCCCATCAGTACTGTGACAGTTAACCACCAATAATTGCCATATAGGAAACAGCTATCTAGCAGATTTTGTGTTGATTCTAGAGCAGTCTCTCAGGACTCTGGCTCTCTGGCTTGCTTAGGAGGGCATCACAAGGGACAAAGAACTCACCAATTACCAGATATATGACACCCGCTTTTTCTTTCTTATGCACAAGGCATCATACCTGCAGAAAGGATTTGACAATCTTAATTCCAAGCTGGCTTTGACACAATTCACAAATATTCTGTTTGGTTATTTGTTTTAGCGTGTTTCAAGAAGTTGACATTAAGCTGACCACTCTAAAATTCCCCTGAATTTTCTCCCTTTTACAATTTCACAGATAGGCATCAAATTTGCCTTTTCCAGTTCTTTTGACTAATTCATCTATACTCCATACTGAGTTTGAATAATAACTACTAGCAGCTCTGAGGTTGTTTCATCTAAGTCTTCATGTACCCTAGGATCATTTCAAATCTATTTGAATAAATGACCTTATATCCTAAGAGGAACTATTTATTTTGGTATCCTTCAAAATGCCACCATATATTTAGTTATCTTTTACAAATCTGACCCAGGAACTGAATCAGAACTGTTAGGACATGCTGTTTTCCTCCTTGAAATTCAGAGACACAAGCCAAAGGTAAATTGTAAATAATATTGTAGACAGCACTGAGTTTAACTTAGCTGGGAGGCACCATTGTGCAGAAGAGCTAGCAACCTGCTGGCATGTTCAGCTTGATTGTACTAATGCATTGCTTTGTAGAAAATGTTTTAATAGAGAAAGGAATAAAACTGGTAGATAATCTTTCTGTTTAAAACAAATTTTAGAGAGTAATCAATACAGAAGTGATCGTGTTTTCTGAAATATTTAAGTGAATATAGGCAGAATAACTTCTGCACGTATCATACAACTTCAATTTGACAAGGATGGAGGTTTGGTGTGACTGTTCTGTCCAAGCCTACCTAGAAATGCCTGCTTAAATAAAATTTCTCTGAATCTCATTGATGAAGTAGAAGCTGTCAGCCTTATTTGTCCACTCCAGTTACTAGTCTACTAACACAAAGGCAAAATGTTTACATTAATATTTATCTCCTTTTTATCACCTGCCATCGGAATTCATAACAACTTATTTCAATCATGTCAATAATATATTAACCTAAATCTGTGAGTCTACCTCCAGGAAGACAGTGCAAGCCCTCAAGAGGTTAGTTACATTACATCAGCTAGCTCTATAGGAGCTATTTTGAATATCCACACAGTTTATTAGAAAATGCTACCTTGTCTATACTACTCTAATCTACAAGTGGAGCAGTCATGACCTTTTTCCCTGGACAATAAATACCTAGTTAAAAATTAATTTTCATTCCAGAACAGAGCAATTTTTAAAAAATACCCTGTAAAAATCAAATTTATTATGTTTATGCAGTCATATGCTATTAAAAATACCTTGATGTTAAAAAAAAAAAAAAAAAATAGAGTAAACCAACAAATCTTCCAAAAATATTTGAAATATTTTTCTCAGGAATTTTCTTTGATATAGCTATGGATCCAACACACAATTTGGTCTCTTTAACAAAAAAGATTTTTCAAAGAAAGATTTGACAGAAACTACCAGTAAGTTCCTTGTAAAAAAATCCATTCAGATATATAGTAAAAACCTAATTCTTTTACTCGTTCAACAGGATGAATAAAAGTTGTAATTTTCTACAGGGATCCTTCCTAAGAACGAAGCCCATCTCCTCTCATGCAGTAAGTCCCTCAGAAATCAGGCTACATAAAACTTCACAGGGACTGGCTTTCCAAACCTGTGGTCTTTTTTCTTTGAAAACATTTCTAATACATATGTGTGTGTGCGCGTATATATACAATCTTAAAAAGTGTATCTCCTAGAGATATAGCCTAGAAGACCCCAGCATCATTGGCAGATACACTATTAGGCCATTACTGCAGTGGGACTGGATTTATAGGTCCTTAAAATAAGAAAAAAATGTTAGTAGGAACATATCATTCAATGTGCATTCCATTTTGCACATTTTAGGGCCTCATGTTAACGAGTCCTTGTAAACTAGTGTAAAACTATTCTCTTACTGCTTACTTGTAGAGACATTCACTATGCCTACAATATGCATGTTTATCATCTGTTACTTTTCAGATATCAGTCGTATTTTAAGCTCAAAAGATTTACCTTTGCAGTAGAAATGATACTTAAATGAGAATTAGCAGCGGGAAGATACATGAAACTCCGATCTCCTCTCTTTTAAAGATGTCAGAAAATTAATTATTTTCACTGATATCAATGGGGCATTAAACCTGTAACTAATTCCATATGTGTGAAAGCTGTAAGGATTAGAAGTGTATAAGGATGTTGTAGAATAAATCAAAACCATAGCAAATTCTGCAAGGTTGCTGAAGTGAGCCACTCTAGGCAATCAGGATATGAAATTAAATCAATTTATGGGAGGACAAACCATGCTTACCCTCTAAGTATTAATTACTTCTAGTACAGTGGCACCTGGATGATTCAACCCCTTTGTTCATGGAACTATACACACACATATAAAAAGAAGGTTCTAGACCCAACAGATAAATACATTAACTGCATCCTTTTTGCTTAGCTTTTAAATACTCGAAAGACTGTTTGAAGAGCCAACATTCACTTTACTGGGTCCATGTTCACAGAGAAGAGTTATTTATATATATTTCTAACTAAACATCTATACAAGTGGGCTTAAATCTAGGGTTATTTCAGATAGATCAGGTTGTACCTGTCTAATCTTCTCCATGAAGTGAGAAAATTACAGATAAATAATTGCTGCAATAAGACCACAGCCATTAATAAGGTTTATAACTTTTATTTATGTTTAGCTTTTCAGAAAGACTATCATGATACAAGAAATGAAACAATGGCGAAAATATTTCAAAGGTTAATTTATCTCCCCGTTAAATCTTTTTTCTATGATCAGCAGAATTAGGCTTGATACCCACTGGCCCCCATGTGGCTTCACTTGCAAAATCTTTAAGTCATAAATTAAATTTCTTTTGTCTAGCTATAGTTTACAGACCATATCTTGCTCACCTGTGCAATATTTAGCATCTGGTACGATGAGATCTTTGCAAAGCTCATATCCCACAAGGAACATGCAACTGGGAAACTTGAAACAATCTTTAGTGCAGTCTGCCATACCATATAGCACCGATCGAGGCAAAGACCACAAAAGCTGCCTCGTCACCTTCTCCATTTCTCTGTCTGTGACTTCTTATACAGTCCCTAAGAACTCTCCTACCACAGTGACGTGTGCTGCTGCTTCTGCCTAACATGCCATAACTAGCTGTCCCTTTCATTTGCTCATCTTGCCTCATTTTTCTTATCCTGAACAGCGCACAAGACGGGATAATTGTGCTCTCTGGAAGAGATTTCAACACACCTACTCTAGTGGTGACCTACTAAAATCAATGGAGATAGGCTGGTATACACAGCAGCTGAGATCTTCTGTATTTAACCAGTCATGTGGTAGAAAAATACAGCTTTTAAGTTCCTTAAGAAAGCTCTAGTATCCTGGTACTGCGAGGTCAACAGAGCAGGCTGCTCTTTTAAAAAGTCTGATGAATTTCTTGAGCTGTCTACTGGCATGCTTCAGCCCTGTGAAATAACTGAGGAAGGCTCATAAAAATGAGTAAACAAACATAAAAGGCTGGCCCTGAGTGCTATTGTATTTCAGAGCTGGCTCACTGCTCTTGTTAAAGGGCTGCTACAGACATACACAAAGAATCATATGAATAATGCTGGAGCCATCTACCTACAGCACAGAAATGTGATCTTTTCTGTTCAAATGTGTTTGAAATTTGTTAGAACTGGAAAAAAGATTACTCTTTCCTTAAAAGGGCATGATCTCATGCTCACTGCCTTTTTTTGATACAGGACTGAGAGGCGAAAAAAGCCTAAAAACTTATTCCGTCCTTGCTGGCTTAATAACTTTAACATATTATTTCTGATGAAGATGAAAAAATCAGACATGTAAGAACTGATCCTAAAAAGAAAAAAGGGGCTTTAAGTAACAAGGGGGAAAGGAAAGTATGGGAGGCAGCTTAATGCCTCGACATCGGTTAACAATACAAAAGTCTGAAGTCTTTAACTCATTAATTTGAAAGGGTTTGGCTCCAGCTCTTTATTTTGGCTTTTCATTTTTGTTTGTTTGTTTTCCCCTCCCAAAGGAAATCTGGACTGTAGATGATTACTTTGAAAACAAAGCAGTACACAACTTTGGCAGAGAGATTCTCTTCAAAAGAGATCATTCGAGGAATAAAACATGCTTTAAATTAACAATCAGTTGCAACAGTGACAGGCCTCAGGGCTTGGTGACACAGCCTTACATCAATTACTTGCTAAAGGAATGGGATTGTGTGTAATATAACACAAGGATAAATATTAGGATAAGTAGTTTCAAGAGGTTAGGCTAAAAGAAAGCGCCTTTTTGACATCAACATTGAGAAACCTGGGGAGGTTAAACACAAAATTGAAACTAATACACATACACACACAATATCCTTTTCTAATATAGCATGAACCTCTGGCTATGGATCTGCTCACAGTAGTGCATTAGAGATAAGACAGCTGTTAATGTCCAAAACTAAATAGGAGGGGTTTTAATCTACTAAGAAGGATTTGTACATTTGAAGCAGCAACATTAGTTGATTGCTAAATTAGAGTACACTGAGTTGTGCTAAGTTTTCCTAGAACTACAAACCAATTTCAAGTTAATCTCCATGGGGATTGGACCTGAACTAGTGAACCACTGCTGATCAAACTGGATCTTTATGGACCATGAACACTCTGTTCAATCTTTTGTGGAAGCCTGACCATTTAGAAAATGTTCAATAAGATATTCTGTGAGCTAGGACTATGTTCCTTGGGAGAGCTCTCATGGGACACCTCAAATGACCCTGCTGAAGAGGTCTGCTAACTAGTTGCACATTAGGTGAGCGCCTATAGTGAATTACATTCATCAGAAGAAGCAGCAGGATTTCAAATTTGCTCTATGATCCAGATGGAGAAATGAAACCATTTTCCCTTTAGCCACTGTATCAGCCTCTGACAACCCATGGCCTAATTATGTTATCACCTTCAATAATGCGCCTAGTTAGTCAAAACTGTCTTACATTATTGTCTAGTCTTAATAAATACATAACAGTTTTACAAGGGGAAAATAGGTTTCTCTGAGATCAGGAGCTCTGCTTTTGCAGCAGAGCAAAATAGTAATCTAGTCTGAATACTCTTGCCAGAGGCCTGCATTTACTGTACCTCCTGGAAATTCCTCAGCTAGGGAAAAGCTTTTTCAGTATTTAAAGTACAGCCTCCTATTAAAATTTGCATTTTTAAATGTCGTGTTTTATCTTAGTTTTCTAGTTGAATTTGTTTTGGACAGCAGCTAAAACAATGCATTCTCCTGTGGATTAAGAAAAAATAATTGGAGAGTGAGCTGGAAGGAGACAGGACCTGTACCACTACCTGTGGCTTGAAAAAAAAAATCAAATCACAGCTCAAGAAAAATCATGGTTGTTCTACACCATGTTTCAGCTGTTTTGTTTCCTGAGGTCATCACTCCTGTTCCAGTATTTTTCTTTTCTGCTGTCTCAGAGTAAACTAGCCCTAACTTGTACAAATCTCTATGCAATTCCAAATCCTGCCCCTGCCTTCTGTGGGACCAGGAGTGGGGTGGGGGATGTTAAGCCAAGTTTGCCAGAGAATGGAAACACAAAACATTTCAAACTCTTATCTCAGCAGTAAAAACCCATACAAGAGAGAAGAGAAGTGGCAAGCACCAACCAGCTGAAAAGCATCCTCTTCAAGGCAGCAGCTGTTTTGTTTTGCAAAATCTAAGTGGCCACTCCCAGAAAATTGTGATGCAGAGATGTCCCCATAACCACGCAATTCTGCATGGCAGAGAACAGATGAAGGGACTATCACAAGACAGCTCTGCAATCAAGAGCTGGATACCAACCATGTATCATAAAGCCTCATAGAGAGGATGACTAAAAAGACAGTGCTGTCAAGATCAGTTGTGATTGACACTTATTACATACATGTAAGACATAAGTTTAGCTTCCAAGTTTCCACGAGCCAATTAGATCCAGTGTTCTCAGACAGACATTAGGTGAGATAAATCCTCCACACTCTGCGTAACTCCCTCTGAAAAGCGTTACCTGGGATCACCCTAGGATTGCCAAGGACAACTCTGGAGAAAATAAACAAATAAACAAGTCCCAGAAAAATTAAAGCCCATCTCCCACTGGATTTTCTCTTCTGTAAAACTAAGAAGGCGTTCAGGAATGTGGACAAAAATAAACCTTCCCTGACTGCAGAGGTGGAGTGCTCTGACTTCAATGGATTTTTAGAATTAGCTAATAGGTTCAAGGAAAAATTAATATAGTGTTCCAAACAATCCAGGTGACCTGTGCCAAATGTAGCAGCTGGCATTAATAGAGTAAATTACATGATTATATTAAAGATGAATGGCACAGCTTTACAAAAATAAATATCTAACACTGTTTAGAATTCAAATCAGCTATAACAAGAGCAGACCTAACAGATACAAATGAACATAGTATTGAAGTTAGAAATGAAAATCAGAGTCTCCATTTACCTTCCCATCATGACCAGGATTCAGACTGTGTGAATGTAGAACAAAGCTGACAGCATTTTCTCAGGGCTTTCAAAGAGTAGTCCCTACCACTGCAGTATTTTAAGCACCTACTGACATCTTGTCACCTGGGAAAAGAGTGTATTGAGATCAAGACAAAGGTATAGTTTGATCTTACTGGAAACCAGAATTTTGTCTATAAAAAGTCCTTGATGCTTTGCTCTATGGTAGAATGAAAACAAAACCTTTTCGTTTGGGGGTTGGGGAGTGGAAAGGTGAACAGACTTTCTCAGAATTGGCAGTGGCCCAATGCACATAGCATTTGTCATGGATAGGTTTTTTTTTCTGAAGTAGACATCTGAAGCTGCATCTCCATGTCCCTGTGAGAATGCTTTAATCTGTGCTACTGGCAATTCGGAGCACTGATCTCTCTCCCGCTCCAGAGAATATCTAACCTTGGCCCAAAGGGCCAGTATGTTTCTACAAAATATTCAAATGCTGATGTGGAGGGGGGCAAAAGCTTCCTGGAAAATTTTTCAGCGAGTTCTAGTTATGGTTCTGCAGCCTTTCTGTAACGGAGTATTTGTATTGGCAGGAGTAGGATTACCTGCATCATTGCAGGAGCTCTCCCTTGGCAGGTGCAGTAAATGAAGAAAATTATTTTCAGAGTATTTGGTTTATAACAGAAGGGCTTAATTATCGTTCCAATGAGGCTGAGCTGCACAGATCATGGTGATCAATGTCAGCTCCAAAAAGACATAATGCAGTACATCTGAGAGGTGAAAGCAGCACTGTGGGCCACAGGATAACAACACAGGTAAGCAGCTTTCTCAGACAGGTTCTGAAAAGGAGAAAGGAGACAGCATTTCATTATTTTCTTCCCCTGTCTAAGGATGATTGGAAAGAAAAAGTGTTCTAGGGTGCTCGCAATGCATCACACAGTGTAGTCAAACTAACACAGTTTCACATGGGGTCACACCGTCTACTGAGTGTTACTGCAGCACTAAGCCTAAACCTACGACAAACCTTAGGACCCTAAGGAATCAAAGCCAAACCCAGGAGATCCTGCTCGCTATGACGGACAAGGCTGTGGGAAAGAGAAAAGAAATTAATTGCTAGCCAATAGAAGACATTATTTTTAACTTGTTCTAAATTCAACAGAGGGCTGAATTTGGGGTGAATTACTCTTCCACCCTCTCACTCTGAAGTGCAATTTTTTTTTTTAAATGTACAGAATATGCCACTTAACTAATTCAGTCTATTTAATACCCTGATTCTAAGCAGTCTTCCTCTTACTATCAGTCCTATTCAGATCAGTAGTTATTCAATCAAGTGACTATGACAATCCAAAGAACCACAGCTGGTCTAAGCTCTTAAAGGCAAAAGTTTGCCTAAAGCTAGTGACTATCAGAGATTGATCTTTATTTAAGAGAGCAGTTTTACTTAGGCATTTGGCCAATGGTCAAACTAATAAATATAATCTTGAACATATATATACACGTGTATATTTTTCAGGGTTGTTTACTCAGGTATTCATTATATTTGAAACAATGCCAGTATCAACATGGAGAAGTGACTAAGGACATGATCCTGCACAGATCTGAAGGTGATTATAAACTCTGCTAAGTCCATCTGAAAAGAAGAAACGGAGGTTAACTGTACTGAATACAAGTCTGGATTTGTACGTGCAAAACGAGGTCAGGCTGCAACACAAATCAATCAGAACAGGAGTAAGCCTTGTTCAGAACTCCTGGGCAGAATTGTCTATTGTTTCAAGTATTTTTTTGTCTGCAGAACAGCTTACTCTCACAGGCAAATGCTGAAGCATCCAAGCAGCCTGGCGAGGTAGTGATAAGAAATACGGTGGGGAAGACTCCTTTCCTTATCCAGCCTACAAGACATCTGCAGAGCTGATGCACTGCAATCCCTGGAGTCTAGAATATCCTCATTAGTTACTCTAAACATCTAACACATAATAATGGGTCCGGGCCTTACAATTCCCTTTTGCTCCCCTTCCTCAGGTTGGTTTGTACCGGTGAACGCCTTTCACAAGGAACTCGCCTGTAGCAGAATCCATGCCATACTACATTGTGTGGATGTGCACTGCCTTTTTTCTCACAGATCCTCCCTTTGTGCACCCATTTGAAGACGTGCCATTTAGCTATGCAGGTATGTGCAGTTAAGTGCAAGAATACTATTTCCTGTCCTGCCCCTGCCAGGGAAGCCCACATGCAAAGCTGCCAACAGAGCACGCAACAACAATTCTATAAGAATTAAAGGAAATGTAAGAGACGCATTATATAAGCTACTAAAAACTATTAAGTATTTAGGGTGGCCCTATGGCCCAAGGTACTTTACAGCACATTTTGCATCAGGTGAGTTGAAAGCCAGCCTATGCTTTTAATGCTTTGATATTGGGATTCCAAACACTGCTCACCAAAAATAAAGCAGTCTGTCCAGCTCTAAGTGACCACCACATAATCATTCTGGACCATACCTTTCCAATCTGATCCTCTTGTTGAGAGGAGAAGGATTGAGCAAGATTAGGCTCCCTTTCCAGTTTTTGCAGTGATTCTTGCAGTTCAGGGGAGGAAATACATAGCTGGGTAGTATGCAATGATTTTCCCATCCCATCCTGTCTCATCCCCAATAGCAGTCTCTTTTCAGTTATAACACCCTGATACTTTTGACAAGCACAAATAGTGTGACTCAGAAGTTCTTGGAATCAGAACTCTAATTTAATTTTAGTGGATCAGGTGATCAAAGGAAATTATTCAGCACAAACAACATTGGATTAAAAGGAAAACAAGTTTCCTGAAAATGACTTCCATTTTTCACTTTATTCCATACCCCATCTGCTTCTGATGACTTAATTTCTGCCTCTCAGGATCTGGAGAGATCAGTATTCATTAAAAGTATCTATACCAGTTCAAGATTCTAAGACCTAATGCTATGGTATAAAAATATAGACAAATTGAATTCACATTGGTAATGGCAATTACACAATTGAATTGTTGTGTATTTATAGAAGCAGGCTCCAGAAAGTCCCAGCTGAAGCAATACTGACAGCAGCCAAGATGGCCTTTATAAGTAACTGTGAGCTGCCTTCTCCTTGTCAGTTCCAGGTCTGCCAGCACTGTCTTGGGGGTACGGCAGCCACCTGTTTCCAAAGGATGCTGAGGAGTAGCATCATTCTAGACAAATGAGAAACATTTAGGCAGCTACATTTTTAGTTTTACTGTTTGCGGTACAGATTCCTATCCAAACCAAAATGGCATAAGAAAAAGCATAATTGATCACGTTCACAAGAGAATCACTTCTATTTGAGAATTTTGGTCACTAGACACAAGCACGCTGCATGCCACAAAAGCCCCAGGTCTCCTACAGGAGGTATCTATTGTACTTCAACGCCCTTTCACAGTGGCCATGGTGGCTGCTTTTATAAAAGGGAAAGGGGTCATTCAACTGTTCTCGTAAGTATCCTTTTCCCTGCAAATGAACTTGAACCAGGAGCAAGATGGGATGGTACAATCCAAGTATGGAGCTTATGCCTTGGATATCAAGATTTTTGATTTTTGGATACTGCAAAAATTTAACAGCTGTTCCATCCATGAAGAGGAAGCTGGCATTTTATCCTTAGGGATGTTGTATCTCATTGCAGAGAAGGTGCATGCTTTATAGTCTCTCACTGAGACTTTTCTAGATACTCTCTGTTTACTCTCTTCCTTATCCTAAAATACTGAAAACACATGAATGTCCTTTGGGAAAGGAGAAATACATTTCCTATTTTCTCACATGTTTCTTCATCTCCACCTCACTTCATTTAACCACACTAAGGCCACAGCACATACAGAATGGCCTATTTCTAGTAGTGTTGCTGTTACAGTGCTTACAGTGCAGAAATATTATAAGCTATGTCTACACCAGGAGACTGGGGGTACTGCACAACCACCCCATTTAGAAAGGAAACCCAAATCATATCAGAGTCTTAATAAGCTCTCACTGGCTTGCCAGTTTGGATAACCGTGAGACCAGGGCCCTGAATTGACATACAGCTGTTTAATCGGGATTCTTGCATTAGCTTTCAAATAAGACAGAACAAAAAGATAGAAAACTTGCATTTAACACATTACAGCATTTAGCACAACACAGCAGCTATATTAAACATCCTATAACCCCCACTCCAGTGCCCTGCCTTTAAGAAAGCAGTGAAAAGAAAGGAGAAAGTGCCCTTTGGCCTTTGAAGCATGTTCTCTTCCTTACACAATAACTATGACTGTTTCATACATCACTTCTGTATATCTTGCCAGCCCAGGGCTTGGCCTAAGCCTTGTTTCACTTTTTAATAACATACTTAATATTAGCATCCAGGTGTAAGCAACAGCAAATAGAAGCTAGCATAGTATTTCTCCTCCCGCATGCATTTTAGGGTTTCCTGAGATTAGCACTGTATTGTTCCTAGAAGAAACAGCCAAATTCAATAGTACTAGGTTTGACTATTCTCATGAATTCTGGTCTTTCTAACCTTTTCCAGTGCCCTTGACATCCATCTAATAAATCATTTTAGACAGGCTTAGCCGTCATGCGCACATAAACTTTAATGGAGAGACACATAGAGCAGGCAAAATTTCAGGTTCAGCATGAGTCTTTTACTGAACTATGGCTGGCTTTCAAATGAAAATGTCTTTACCATACCTAAACTGTGCATTTTTTTTATGCTACAGTTCCAAAGCTTGCTCTTGTTCCCAAAGGAGCTAATGTACCTTACCCCTTATCTTGTAAAACCAGCAGTTCCACAGGACTTCAAACTGTGCTGGTTCTAAAAGAAATGTGACAATATCTGCATCTCTGCTCAAAGGCAACATCAGTGTTTCAGTCAGATTAATAGATTCATATTTTCCATTAGATTCTGAATGTCCAGACAACTCTTGCCTAATTGAGAGACCTGCAGCTTCTTCACATTTCAGTCTGAACAAAGCACTTTTTCCAAACATCGTGGCAATGTTCTGCCTGTTTCTCTCTTGAAAACAAAATGCTAAAGGTTAGTCTGGGTTTCCAGTGTCTCTTCATCATGCAGACTGAATCTTCCAGGAATAGCTGTGGGGGGGGTTCCCCCCCGCCTTTTATTAAAATGGTAGGTTAACATGTATCCAACTGGGAAACAAAACAAATTTTTGGTCCTGAATCCTGTACACACAGTATGATTGCTGGGGACTCAGTCATTGTAGAGAATTTAACTGACCATGAGGACAATCAGCATCTTACCAGACCGCACTGTAAGGCATTTCAAATAATTGTTTAAACTTGAGTGTGATTTTCAGTTGCCTGACAGAGACAATAAGTTGTATATTTTGCAAACACCAGAAAAACCAACCTTATTCTTACTTGCTTTTGAAAGAGGCACTAAAATAGACTAAGATGAATACATACTGGAATAATTTACCATGGCCATTCAGACGTAATTTCTATAAGGAAGAAAACACAAATAGCTGAACTTTAAGGACATAAAATTGCCTTGAAGTATAAATAACAATTTACATTTACATTCATCTCAGTCTCTATAGGAATGCATGCTCCTTAAAGCCATATCCGGAAGGCAAACAAACACACAAAAAAATCATTCTTGTAACCAACCAAGAAATTTGAGGGTATGCTTTCCTTCTAATCCTAGTTTAAGTAATGCTAATTTCTGTCCTATTTCTTCTCCAGCCCTAACAAAATATAAGCACATGAAGAAATATTTGCAGTCAAAAAGGTGGGTTGGGAGAAAAAAGTTAAACTTTTACCTTTAGTCAGAAATACAGTATTTTAAAAGGATTGTTTATTTCCCATGTTCCCTCCATACAAAGACAACAGTGCACAGTGAAGTGGGACAGAGTTCAGAGAATTACTGCATTTAGCAATTGGCATCCAGGGTAATTTATTTGTTTAAAACTTTTTTTTTTTAATTAAATCATCATTTTAATAGGTTTGAGCATTTACGTAGCATTCAGGTCTATCTCACTTCAATGCAGCTTTCAAATTCTGAAGAGAAATTAATTTACACCAGAAAACATATTATGATATGTTCACCAAAAGCATGTGGGCACTAGTTATCATAATCTCCATTAAGAAGTAAATATTAACAGGGGAGAAAGGTGCTGGACAGAGAGCAATGAAAGACACAGCCTCTTACTTCTCTACTACCACAACCAATACAAACAGCGTGGGTATTAATCATCATTCTGAAGTTCAAAAGTAGATTTTATTCTGGGTAGTAGTTTGACTCTGGATCATGTTCATGTTCATTCAGTCTTTCTCCTGATACATGGAAAACAACGTCAACCAAAGGAGAAAGTTAAGTTACCATCCCAGGAAGTTCACAAAACCTTGATCCACAACAGACTTGCTGTAGGACTACAGAAAAGCATTTTAAGCCAAAACTTCAAAGGTACTAGCTTAAATCAGTACTAATTAGTCACCTATCATATTTGAAGATATAAGCCTTCATCCTTTTGCTTCATTTTCTCATCTGTGAAATGAGGATAGAAATATTTACCTAACCGTTGGGGTTTAACTGTATTAAAACTGTAGGGTGCTCTGATAATATGATAACATGGGCATGTAAGATTATTCATAGTTTTGACTGTAGTCCCTATCTCAGGAAAATCAGCTGGGATCTTACTGCAGAGATGAATATTGATGAGAGAGCTAGCCATTGCCTGACATCATATGATGGCATAAGTTTTGCCACATAGCCTATGAAATTGTGTAATGATTTAGCTATATCACTATCATACAAATTCCAGGCAGTAACTTGAGCTTCTCTTTAGCAACTAGAATTTGAAGTTGACCTGAGGTTAGGAAAGACTGGGAGTCTTGTAGAGTGTGAGAAGTCAGGGGCTTTTACTGCTCTGTGTGTGTGCATGTGCAAAAGTCCACCAAATTGAAACAAGAGGTAAACCACCTCTTTTCCCAGCCCCACATGCCTCAGAAGCCCTGTTCTCAAAGACTGTGTGGGCTGTCTAAAATGTATTTATTGGTCACAAGCGTTGGATAACATATAACAAGATCATCTTGCCTAGACACAAAAGATGATATAACTATGTAAAGGAACCACAGGTGACTGTTAATCTTACTTGCTCTACACACAGGCTAGGCCAAACTATGCAAAGATTACAGTATATAGGGTAAAATAATGGTATATAAAACAAGAGTAAATTCTTGAGAGAAAATCTTAACCTTGAGAAGTTTTCCTCTCCCCCTTCCTCTCTTCTTCCATAGGAGACAAACGAAAGGATCTGGGGGTAAGAGGGAAGAGAGAAGAAAGTATGTTTATTTATATAAAACATTACAGTTCAGTATAATTAAGTATTTCAAACCTCCACCCTAAATTCCAAGGAAAGAAAAATTGCTGCTTCCTATAGCAATTGTCTCTTATTAAATTCTGCCTGTATTTTATTCTGGCTTAGTACAGTTTTGTATGGATTTTTTTTTTTTTTACATTCTCATCTGGTTTTGAGTCAAAGTGTAAAAAACAGAATTCTTTAAAGGTAGAGCTGATCAGGCAAAGGTTTTACACTAGCAAGAACACTGATATTTCAAAAATATTTTCATCCTATTTTGGTATAAAAATGAAATAATTCAAAGATATTGCCAGGAATGTTTTCCTGAATAGCAAGTGATTCATGAGGGCAAGGAATGAATCCTCCTTTGAATACCTACACATCCAAGAAGCTCCTCAACTAACTGGTTATAGAATTAGCCTCTCTCTGTCCCCTTCACATTTAAATTGTTTATATTAATGCAAAAAGCTCCACAAGAAACAGCTTTCCTCCCCCATACTGTGTTGGTCAGGGGACTCACCTAATCTGTAAAAGGTCAAAGGCGGAATTTTCCACACCAAAAAGGAAGATTTGGAAGAAGGTATTTTACACCACCATGTGGAAGAATGTCTTGACTTACCAGATATTCTAGAGTAGTCTTATTGATTTTTACTATTTCCCTCTACTTTTGGACCTTGAAAACTTTTTCTTCTGAACATTTCATCCAGCCAAGCATGTTCCCATTGAAAACTTGCAGGTTTTAACTGAGGGGTGTTTTTTGGTTTTGCTGTTGGGTTTTTTGTTTGGGTTTTTTTTACACAAAAACTTATCGAAAAGAAATGAGACTAAACTCATTATTGTTCTTAAAACCTATTTGTAATATTAGTAGTTTCTGTAACCCTTTTTCTTCACTTTTCTAGGAGTTATTCATACAAGTATCATCTGTACAATGTTTAGGGAGGAACTCTTATATACATGAATGAGTATTCAGGCATGAACTATATTATTCATACAGTCTATACATTTGCTCTACAGAGCAAGCCTGGAAGCATTTCATTATAATACCACACATGCAATTATGTGGCAGGAATACGATAAGACAAAATTGGTAGACAGCCAACAAATCTTAGTTTCTCTGAGTCAAAAAGAAAAAGTTATTAAAATCTGAGATTCACACTGTACAGAGTTAAACATTTCACTTTTCTTCCCCCAACTAGCTCACATCCTGCACTGTCTCCTCACCTCCCCCATAGCCTAAGTCATTTGAAGTCCTCAGTTCTGATTGCCTAATCCTATCAGAAAGCAGAAACTCCATCACTTTACCTTAGTAGCTGACCACATCCCTCAAATTTAGAGTACCAACTTTGTCAAGTCGATAGCAGCTAAAAAATCTGAAAGCACATGCTGGACAACATTGACAATTTCAGAAGATCAGCAAATGGAGAACTTCTTCCTTTCCACCTTTATCTTTGCACTATGCAGTGGAAGAGTTCCAGAAAACTTGGGATGTAAAAGTGATGGACATTATACAACAAAATCCTTGTATTATTGCAAACACTGAATCGGTCTCATGTCAGTGGAGGTTTTCTTATGTGCTCTTTAAATATCTGATGGCCTAAAACAAATGTGAAGGATGAATAACGTGTACTTTCAGAAAACTGAGTTTACAGGGAAAACCACGATGCAGTTTAGCTTTAATTTTATCACCCTGTCGACTGCAGAGCCACATGCATCCTCAGAAAATTTTATCTTGTTTTACCCATTTTTTCAAGATGAGAAGAAATGGGATTTCTATCTCCAATATCCACTCAAATGGGATATAAAGGGAGACAGAAAACACACTCACATGCAGCATCTGAATTTTGTACAGCCTAATCCCACCACACGTGCCAGGCTCCCACACGCTTTCCCTCTGAAACTGCAAACAGAGCTACATTCTCAAACACCAACATTGCACCCTTCTCTAATAGTGTAAAAGCTGCAGTCATGATCAGCACTAAGCAGAGATCGTGTGACAATTGTCCTCACTACTCTGCTCTTGGAGACCTTTTCAAAGAGTTTTCTTTGCCTGCAAGAAGCCGAGCGCCTTCTCGCCCTGGGGAGGCCCCGCTCTGCAGCTCGGCCCGGGCAGGCAGGCAGGCCGGGCTCTCCCGCCAACCCTGTTTCACTTCACGGACAGGCCGGAGAACGACGGGAGCAGCAGGCAGCAGGTCTGCAGCGTTTTCATCCTGACCGTGACAGCAACAGGCCCTTTAGTTGTAGAGACCTAGGAAACCAAAGTCAGCTAGGGAACCCGCACTCCCGTTTAAATCAGAAAAGGATCTCTTCAGCTCTCTTTAAAAACAGTATTTCCCTCAGAGAAGTCCATGATCATCTGAAACATTGCTACTTTACCAGTACCCACTGACAAGCATCCAGTCTCTCCGCTCTCTCTGAGACAGCAAAGACAAAATGATCTCTATTACACCAGGACAAAAATTCAAGTTCAGGTTTGAGTATCTTCTTTGCTTTTCTGAGTTTATATCAGGCCCTTAACATTACTAGCATGTATTTACTGTGGTCTGGTAAACAGAACAGAGAACATAGCATATGGTAGTGATTTAAACTGTGTCATTAGCACATGGCAGGGGGGAGGGCTTTACTTGTATAATTCACACATACCATACAAATTCTTTAAACAAATAAAGAGCTGTGGAGGGAGGGAGGGAAGGAGGGAAGGGGAAGAGGCCTATACAAACCCCAGATTTTCCATGCTCTCCCGCTCTTGTTTGGAGGGCTGGCTTTTCTTCCCACAACACGATGGAGTCTCTTCTCTTACCCAGTTCGTCAGCAATTCCTCTCACACTGCACACACTGAGGTGGCACGCTGCCTACATTTCAGGAAGATCTGTGCAAGCAGCTCTAGAACACGTACTGCGGGCAGAGAACATAATCTCATATATTTTTTAATAGATGCAGTCACCATTTCACATGCAGTATATTAACCCTTTGTGCCTATGAATTCTTGAGAGAAACAAGTACTGTAATGAACAAAGTCCCAAGTAGAGGCAGGGAGCACAGGTATCACATTAGGGTGGAGAATATGATGCCTTGCCCTTTTTAAAAATTTAATGATGCATTTTTGTGTATGTTGGAGTTACACAATGAAGTACAACTCAAAGTATTTGTCAAAGCTCAAGATGGCATACCACACCATTAGTAAATCTGTGTTCTCACCTCTCTGCTGGTACGTAGCATAAGGCAGGCTGCTGTGCTCTGGTGCAAGCAGCACTCATCTTATCTGTTACATTAGTTTCAAGGACAGAAGTAAAACCAAAAGGGGAGGGAGAGTACTGGAAGAGGGTGACATACGTGAAGGTGATTTTATATTGTTTAATAAGACATGACACAGTTCTTGATTCAATCTAATTTGTCAGTTTTTTAACATGGTGCTGGTCAACAAAACACATTTCATATGGATTAAAATTAGTAATACTTCACATATATTATTTAGTCACGGCTTTCAACAATCTTGTAGATAGGTAAACAAAATTACCTCTCTTTTACTTTTAGTAAACCTGAGACAAAGTCATTCAGGATCAAACTTACTCAACAGAAGACACAAATGTTTCTTCAGCAAGTTCCCCAACAGCCCCAATGTGTCCAACCCATTTATTTCAGTGGTCCTTTTAAAATAACAAACTTGTTATCTTCAGCTATTAAACAGTTCTAAAAATTAGAGGTGATGGCTTCATTCAGATCTGTGTCAGAAACAGGATTAAAACCTAGGAACCTGAGAAGGCCAAATATGCCCAGAGATACACAGGGCAAAGCTGATCTGAAACAGTTTGGGCCTTTCGCTCACAACCATTCTACTTTAAAAACTTTGCTGAGCAGGCAGCAACAGGCCCTGAGTAACAGAAGATGACAACCCCACAAGGACGTGGGGCAGACTCAATAGAATATCTAGATATTTGTAAGTCACCCAGATCTGCAACGTGTAAGATTTATTGTCCTAAGAGCTCATGAAGGAGGAAGAATTACTGCTCAGACAGGGAACCGAGGCAGAGAGAATGAGTGACTTCCTTACAATCCCACAGGAAGCACGCTGTATTGAAGTAGACTGCTGCATCACCTACAGTTTCCAGGTTAATTTTACACAAAGATTAGCAGTTTAGCAGCTCCAGCAAGTATTTTCAGCAGCAGCATATACGCTGTTCTCCAGGATTCAATCCCAAATTAAAGACAGATAAGCATAAAGGAGCTGAGAGAACTTTCCAAAGACGTAGGCAGTGGTCAGCTGTCGAAGCCCACGGGTAAAAATGGAATGTTTTCCAAAGTCTCCTCAATATACATGGAGTTGGAGCACAAGAGGACTGGAGGGATTTTGTGTTTGGCAGATAGGATGTAGAGGAGGAGAAATTACTGCTATTTTAACGTATCTCATTCCTAAAGGATTTTTGGAACCATAATTTAATCCAGATACCTTTCTTACCAGAATTAACACCATCCTGCACAGATAGACACATAGTAAGTAGATCTCCCTTCAGTATTAAGAAGAAAAGAATTAACATCAGCTTTCCATCCCCAACCTCATTCCTACCTCTGTATCTCCAGCCTGTGTCAAATTGACAAGACTTGTCCATTTTTAGAAAGTACCACCTGAAAAAGTGTGGAGGGAAAGGAGTCAAGGAGAGAAGACAACTACAAGGAGAGAATGCAGAGCACAGTGGTGTATTTTAAAGACTGTTACTTGTGATCGCCTAGTGCCACCTTTGGTTGAAGCTCACCAAGTATGAAAAAGCTTACAGTCATTCCCAGGAGAGAATGAAGTTTCATTTGCTTGATATCGCCTCATTTGCGGTAAGAGAGTCCTCCTGGATTACCTATCCTTTTTCAAGAGAAAATCAAACACTGAATTCTTCTAGCATAGTGACTGAACTGTATCTCCTATTCCGGTGCCATGACTGTGCCCCTTGAAGTTTTGGCTGGAAGAGGCTCACTTGATTTTCGTGACTTAGCATTCTCATGCACCATGGGGAAAAGGTACATGCAAGGAACCTGCTTTGAGAGGTTCACACAGTAATGCCTGAAAAAGAAGGAGAAATGACCAAAAAACCCTTCTGTTGTTTCAGTTATCAGACATGCCCAGTGGATTTTTGTGTATTCTAGTCCACAGTTACAGCCACAGGCCTTTTAGTCCAAACCCTCAGAGCACGTAAAATGCTCCAGGAAAGTCAATGTAACAATTTTAGCAGAGTTTCAGCAATTTGCTGTTGCCAAGAATTAGGCCCTGGAGCATAACAAAGACAGTTGCTTAAACCTATTAATAAGTAGCGCACTTTTACCACCTCAGTATTATAGCGGCGACTGACTGAAAGCCATTTCAAATACACATGTAGGTGGTCTACCCTATGATGCAGAAAACAGAGAAGAAAATGAATTGAAAAGAAAAACGAAATAAATTTATATAGATGCACCTATATACATAAAAAATACACAGATATGTGTATATATATTTATGCATATTTGCAAATATACACATATATATCTATATAAATACAAATATAGGTATATATGCAAACACAAGACACACAACAGATATATAGAATTGTTTCAACAGGATATAAAGTTAACTTATAAAGCAGGCCAAAAGCTTTTTAGTACACAAAAGCCAACCTTTGAAATATCAAGCAAAACAGTCATTAAGAAGCTCATGGGCCTGCCAGCTACTCTTTTAAAGCTTCAAGTTACAGTTGCTGAAAGAGGCCCTTCAGGCTTCCTTCCCTGCTGAGAATCAGGCAAACTTCACTTCTAGAGAGCTTCAGTAGTCAAGATGTTCTTCTGTAATGGTAGTATTGTACTGCTGAAACAAATGGGTTTACTTCACAGCTAGTACAACAAGGTATTTAGAGAGAACTTGCTTTTGCAAGGTTATTATCCACTCTGTGTTGTCAGAAACCTATTTGTGTTTTTTGCAAGAATAGTCATACTGTACCGTGGGGTTTTCAGACAGGGTTAAAGATTCAAGCAACAGCTCCTCATCTTTCTTCTTCTGATCCTCCTCTTAGCATTTTTAATCCCATAGTATGGAAGAGAAAACAGAGCAGGAAAAATAGTATTTTTTTACTACTAATGTATAGCAGAATGTCATTTGCAGAATATATTACCCGTAAATTAGCAAAAATAGGGAGAGTGCTATTCCAGGTGTGTCTTTTCATGTCCTGACAGAAACACCTTTGCCACCATTTTGTCTCCTGGCAACTTCACTTTGTATCCCCAGACTCTTGTCCTTTGCCTTCTCTTGTCTTGAGGCAGTAACTGTCACTGGGTGCCTCACACAGCTACCATGCTCTTACTTCCATTTGTTTTTATTCTTACACAGCACTACTGCAAAATGTATCCTAAAGAAGCCTCAGGCTATTTTACTTGGTGCCCTAGTAATGATGTTCTCATATGTGAGCAGTTGAGAAAGATGACAGGTTGACTCTAATCTACTCCATGCCGGTGCCATTTGAATGTTAATTGTCCCTAGCTAAAAATTCTACTTTAAGGCCATACTTCTTTAAATTTGAGCTTAAGATGGCAAATTTCATATAATGAAATTCATTCCTGGTGACTGTAGACACTAATAGAGACATCTAGATTAGGATCATAATCATCAGAAAGAGCAGATTGTTTGTCTCTCTCCAGTGACTGTGAGCAGGGCTCAGTTAAGGGCATGAAGTTGGCTCAGGTGAATCTAAGCTGTATTTTCTAGCTCTCATTTGCAGAGAAAGAATCCTGCTCAAGAAGAGTTGTCCCCTCAGAAGGAGTTCTCAGGGCAAGTGGAGCTTGAAGAGGATACTGTTGCTGTCCGTGGCACGAGGACGTGACAGATGTGATGTAATGTTTTCATGATTGGTTGTAGAGTAAGGGCACATCTTCATCTCACCATCCTCACGTTACCATAAATATGCTAACACAGTATGGTATACAGGGAAGCACAAACTGTAGTGCCAGTAAAGCACTGTAACTCATTGCAATACAGTTGCCATAAAGTACTTTATTTCTCTCTCAGTCACAGTCAACCTACTCTAAGGTACCTTGCACTGACTGTAGTCCTGCAAAATGAGATCACAGTCAGATACAGCTGAAATGTAGCTGAAATGTACTATAGTAATTTATCTACTTCATCCTTAGGGAAGAATTTAGGCACCTTTATTTTATTTTGTTTTAAAGGTAATGCTATTTCTTTTCTGTAGCCTTGTTAATGATTCTAGCATTCTATTCAATATCAAGTGATTAGGTGCCACTGCCAGATCCTGTATATGAAATACAAGGAGAGGGGGAGGAAGAAACTAAAACCAGTTTATAATAATTGATATTTCCAGACTATATATCTCTTTAAATCTATTCTTAATTGTTTGCTACCTGTTCCTGAATATGAATAGGCTATTTCACCCATGAAGGGTGAGTGCCAAGTTCCTTCCCTGGTTATGAAAGATGCATAACTCAAAAGGGCAGGCCAGACTGAGTGGCAAAGTTTTGTCTTTTTGTTCTCCAAGCAAGTTGAAGAATCATAATCACCCTTCATGGATGAGACAGCCTATTTGTTCTTCTTTGGTTGTATTTCCTTTAAATTAAGCTTTTTAAAAAGGGACTGAACCCTGGCATCAGACAGTAAACAGAAGGTTGGTGATAGATCTGGATAATTAATACTTTGGGGCTTGTTGGATAAGCCAAAAACAGCAAAAAGAAAAAAAAAAAATTGTGTTACCAAAACTATTTGGGTTTTTCTTTTGGGCATATTTTCACCAAAGTGAATAACAAAAGTGACATTGAAGGAAATGTTTTGTTTGAACAGACATGAAATACATTGTTTCATTTGGCAGTATATTTATAATTTAATTTTTTTTAAAACTAAATTCAATCCAACATTTTATTTCAATGACTGTTAAAAAAATCACCAATCCACCTTAGTCTACAAGGGAGATAATGAGAAACAAAGCTTTGAAATCACAGCAATGTGAATATCAAAGGACATCTGAAAACTGGCACAATCATGGAAAGAGAAATAAGCATAACTGTAGAAGCAGAAAGGGACAAAAATGCAGAAAGACAGAAACATAGAACAGGTTGCACGCTTGAGTTTGAGGCTATTCCTCCTACCTTGACTCCTTTGGGCAACACCATACTAATCCATACAAGCCAGCCCCATCACCTTATAGGAACTCAGGGATGCTGGCAGGATACCCAGTCCAAAGTCTGGGATGTAGCACTGTCCTTTCCCTAGGGTCCACTAGGGATTCACAGCAGAAACCCTTTAAGATCATAGTGCAGACAGCTCCCTGCATGATCCCAGTACTCTTAAAAGATATACATGGAAATGCTATCCCTGCAATAAAAATCAGAGCCAGGTAATGAATTGTACTTACCAGACACTTTTGACTTTGTATTCTACATATTAATCCATTTCTGCCAGACGTATTTTGAACATGTCAAACATCCAAGAGCTGCAAGACGCCTAGATTTATTTTGTCACCTTAACAGGTTTCCTCCTCCTCACCAGCATCCTCTGTTACACCATTTCCCTCCCCAAGTTACATTGGCCCCAAATGCTGAACCAAAAAGATTGAGCACTGGGTTTAAAAATCAATATTATGCCACTCCGCAGAGCTAGAAATGGGAGCTTTTTCGTCTAGTGATTAAATGTTGCCAGCTTCCCAATGGGTTTCAGAGTATTTGTTTCCAGCCCTGAAGGTCCCAAGATTTTAAACCAGTGACATTTTAACTATCCTTACAGGAAATGCATATTTATCATATGAGCAGGTTTTAAAACCTCAGGGAACATATCCTGAAATGATATACATAGCTTTTACAGCACAACAAATTGGTTACTGTTAATTGTACTATCAGTTGTACATGGTCAGCTGGGTCACTTGTTTACTTCATTTTGCATAGGTACTGGCATTATAAAAGATCAGGAGTGCTTTAGCGTACAGTGCTTTACAGACATAGCTATAGAAGATAAGTGTTCCAATAAAATGTTAAGGTATTTGTAAAATAGTTTATTTCCAAAATCATCTATTAGATGTAGTATGAGTGGAATGTAAATTCTTTAGCCAGTAATAACACTGTAACCTACATTTCCCCTTTATTGCTTCATCTTCAGTTGTCATTTGTTCATTAGCAATTTCAGAAAGCTTTTACACTTTAGGTAAAATATCTTGGTCTAATTTTTGCTCAAAAGTAGAGTAGTTTTGGAATTTAAAAATAGGAGTAGGAAAAAGTATAAAAGAATATTTACAGATGTTAGAAAATCATGCTAAAAATAGAAAAAATATTAGAAAAAAAACCATTTTTACTACCTTTTATGCTCAGTAAACAGCAGAACATTGGTAGCACAAGAAAACAGCTCTCAGCTCAGCACAGTTTCTTTCTATGTACAGCAGAACTAACAAAACTTAGTTTCTTATAGGTTTGTGTCCTTTACTGCTGCAAAGCAAAATACAGAATGGCTGAATTCTTTCTGCCATCTTCTCCCAGGGCAATAATTTGGGTTTCTTTCCTCTACCTAGCTACCAGTTTTCAAATTCTAAACCACTGTTACAGTTAAGTGAAATTCAAACATGCATTACTCCAAATAAAATCAAAATATTTTGCTTTAAATCTCTTTCATCTGCCTTCACCTTCAAAGGACTTATAGTTTCACTGCTTTTACCCTCAGTTCCCAGAAGGAATTGGGATACGTAACTGCCCTTCACTTCCCATAATGCATTTATACTAAAATTATACTAAATCTCAGGGTGCTCTGTGGAAATGTATTAGAGATTCTATAACAACTGTCAGCCAAGGCAATAAGCACAATCTATCCATTTCTGTTACACACTGCTCACTGCTGCATCAAGCAAAAATGAGAAAATTCAAACATGGAAGTAAGATATTACAACATTTCAAAATTCTTGAATTTAAGCTATTTTTTCTGCTTCTCCCTATTATTATTATTATTATTATTATTAAATATTTGTCTCATCTAGATATTAAGGCTGAATTTTTCTGTATTTCTTAACCAACTCAGATTGTTACGAAGAGCTCATTTTCTATTCATAATTCCCAAAGCTTTCTGAACTGGATGGAGGCAAAGAATTCAAACATACCTTGCAAAATATTTTGGAAGTTTTCCCAGTTAGTCAAGGATTTCCTCAAGATAAATCTTCAGCCCTTTTAAAAAGGAGAACAAACATAGGCTTTGTATGTATGTATCACATATAGAATGTGGGTTTCTGAATGTCTGTGCCAACATTATTTCAAAGGCTTGCTGAGATCGCCTGAAAAAAAAAAGATCTGCATCATAATTTCTGTATTTACTTCCTTTCTCCATTTTAGCATGAATTATAAGTAATAATTAAGAATTAATCATAGAACTTTTATTTTTGTGAAAGACTCTCAAACTCCAGTTGCTCACTGTCAAAGCTCCGTATTTGTGATATCTCAGCAAACTGTAGTGGAAATGATCACACGATGAAGGTTATTAGTATTATTTTCTTGAAATTATAAACAGTATCAGGTTATTTCCTATGAAATAAAAATTTTGCAAGCATTTTTATTAGTAACAAACCCCAAAAGATGTTAAGCAGGGGTATGAAACAAGGTGTTAAATGTTTATATTCTTCCTCCCACAACCTATTTCCTAGCAGAATTTTTTTCAAAGTTACACTAGACATCAATGATATTGGGCTTAGGCCCTAGAGCAGTAGGCTACTATGCATTTTACAGAATGAAACTTATTGTTATCTGTCTGTACTGGGAAGAATTAAGAGTCTCAATTCACTTCAGGCACTGCTTGCCAGATTTCCTGCAACCAGAGCATAATATTTTTTAGATGACACATTTTAAGTTTATGGGTTTGAAGAAACACATACCTCAGGCAAACATGCACATAAAGTAAAGCACAACAGCTCATCTCATTAGAGGACTGTATTACTGAATCCAACCACGTCTTCCTTCTGTCATGCCTTTTCTTAAGATAAATATCCACGTTCCAGTCATAATGAGCCAAACAATTCCTAAATGTGACTTTATTCAAATCAAAGATGGTCCACATAGAAGTTCAAGCTACTAGCAGCATTTTTTTATGAGAATGTTTGATTCTTCAAGAGCCATATGACATAGGAATCTGATGAACAAACCACAGGAGAACGATTTTTGTTAGTATATAAACACAATGATTAGGACTTAACTATGTCTAATTTTCTTTCAAGAATTTCCATCTAAGTTTTACTGAAAGAAGCAAGTAGAGATGAAAATTTCTTCTGAAATCATGTCAGGACTTAGCATTTCTAATTTTCTCCTTACCATTTATGAACAGAACTACATCTGTGAAAAATAATGAATTCATTTTACATTCAACTTTCAAATTCTCCAGACTGAATTCTCTCAGGCACCCTACACTGCTTTGCTCAACACCACTACATTATACTGACAGCCCTAGGAAGACCAGCATTGTATATAATGGCACAGAGCAGCCAGTTGGTATCTTTAATTAGTCACTAAATATCCCCATATCTAGTTGTATCAGGATTAGAGGACTGAGGTTGGACATTCATCCCAAAATGTTACAAACACACAGCTTGACTTATGTGGCATGCTGCTCAACTGTCACTGAGCTATACCTTCCATGCGTTCCAACTGTATAAGCCAATTTCATTTCAACATTATCAAGCAAATCCATTTTCACTGCCTTTGTATAAGGCAATGAGAGTCTCAGTTAACATAAGATCTATTTCTGATTATTTCCTAAAAATACACATTTCTGATTATCTTGGATGATATTTTCCTATGTTGCTTTATCAAAAGGTACTCGTCTGAATTGTATCTACCCATCATGCCTGGCATCGCTTTACTTTTGATTTATATTCACGTGATTACTGTTATGATTTTATATACACATATATAAAGCATAAATGCTTCTACAGCATAAACAGCACCATTACATGCTATATTTGTTACATGAAACACTTCATAATTGTGATTGCTAAATGCTACAGAGTTAAGTTTTCCTTTCCCTGAACAGAATCAGAAAGTTCAAATATATATTTAAAAATACAGTACTTCTAACGGTTTTAAATAAACACTGTATAGCACAAAATACCTGTCACCAGCACCAGATGCATTTTACTTTTGTTTAAGACTGGTAAAGCTTGGTTTTAAAAATGTAACCAGTTTTAAAGGAATGAACCAATTTCCCAAAGGTCAATCCTGGGAAATAGTACGAGAACGTTAAGCTTGAAATATTTTTAAAGGTTTTAACAAGAAAGCTTTATTACTGAAAAGTAATTCTTGGCTGTTACTATGATAATCTGTATGTCAGACACATGCACACAAACACATCCATCCACAGTGTTCATACACTAGATTTCCAGAATCAAAGTGCTCACAGTTTGGAAGCAGTAGGGAGGCCAGTGCAGGTTTCACCTTGTCGCGAATGAGGTTTGAGGCTGCTTAAAGAATCACTGGCAAAGGTATCAGCAAAAAGTGATTTAGACATATGGATTTTCATGCAGTCTTTCAGCACAGAGACAATGCAGGCCGCTCCTTCGGGCAGTACCTTTTCCTGCCTCTTGTACCTCACCACAGTCTTATTTTTCGTGCTTACCTCTTTCCAAGCTCATCTACTCCGACATCTTCTTCTGAGCACGACAGTTCCTTCCAATCCAGTTTCCTTGTCCAGCCAGTCCCAGCTTTAGCTGCCCTGATAGTTATTTCCCTCCTCTTACATGGATCTAAATTTAACCTCTTGTCAATGGGATGCTGATGCTGGATTAGAGCTGGGCAGCTTCTTCCTTCTGATCCCTGAACTTCAGCAAAGAGACTGCAGCCACCCAAGATAAAAATGTCCCTGTTCTCATCCTGCGTCAGTGGAGCTGAGGTACAGAAAGTTCAGTCTTGCCATTTATTACAGGGTGCAGGAACACGTTCAAGTACACCTTTGAAACGCACAGCCTATAGTAAAGTCTCTATGTCGCCACAGTTAGAAAATGAAAGTTTTTCTCTTTTCTCTTGAACATAGTGTCTTAATGTTTTACTGCTGCTGCTGTTTCCTAAAGGAAAAAAAAAAAAAATTAAGATTTAACATTGTACCTTAACTCCCCAGGTCTTGCACTACCACTGCTTTTGAACCCTGAAATTTTGATGTTGGCCTCTACCATTAAAAGAATGGGAGTAGGTGAGTGTTTTGGATATGGAGCATTATTTCAGCCTTTCTGAGGCTGGAAGAGGACAATGGAAAATGTTAGACAACCAAGTGGTCAATAATCCCTCCCTTCTTATTTATATTGCAGTAGCACTTAACAACTTTAGCCATGGGGCACTGGGTGGTCTTCTGCTAACACACACCAATACATTTCAGTTTTAGAATTGTACATGTCTGCCACAAACATATTCTTGTAAATACAAACTGCTTGTGATTTAACAGGCATCCACTACTGCTCTCTCAAAGCACAACTAAAACCAAATGTTTTAATAATCCATAAAAATCAGCAAAACAGATCTTCACTTGGCTGGTGCTACAGAAGTTGTGTTACCCTGGCCTAGGCATTTACCAGGCAATACCTACATGTATTTTTATTTGCTGTCCTTTGGGTCAAAAAAGTTCTAGTTCAACAGCATATTCTGACAATTAACAGGTTCAATAAGGTCCCCAGGAAAAGAAAATTATTTGGGAATCTGGAGGGACTGTGCTAAGTCTAAAGGCAAAGGTGAGATTTCCACGTAACAGTCTCTTCCAAGTTATTGATACTTACTAGAAGTAATGTTGAATCCCAGCCTCTTATTGTGGGCAGTCTCCAATACAGCTGATGTTATGGTGAATATGACTACAACTGTTCATTCTTGCACCACAACAGCTGTGAAACAGAGGGCTCTGAAGAAATCCTATATATACTTAAGAAGGCATTATGGTCCTTCTTTTTGTGAACCGAGTGCTCTTCTCGTGAAAATCTAGTGACATCAGTCAAGTATCTTTGTGCTCATACTGGGATTTGGCTATGTGTCAGAAAAGTCAACACACATGACTATACAAAAAGACAATAATGAAAGTCTGCCCTTATTCACGCAGATATCTCACAGAACCAAAACAGATAGATATTTCCTTTCATTTTCTTATCCCCTAAATTCTGTTCTCTTTTCAGAATAGGCAACTGTAAAAACACATAGAAGTTAATGCAATTCTAAATTGTAATTTTGCTATCACAACACGAGGTATTTCTAGACACAAACACAGAGAAGGCTGTTTGAGCCTAATGCTGATATTATTAGCATATGCTAGCATATTACCTACTGTTTGTAAGTATTGAGTAACCTGTCATACTATGTGCAATTGCTAAAGTATACAAAAATAGGCAATTTATATATGATTCAAGTACTTCACTTCTAAATTCTTTACTGTATATTCTGTAAATCACATGCTATTGCATATTAAAGAATGATGGATAGTTGCCAGAGGTGGTAGGTATAATTAAGAATTGTTTATTTAGTGCAGAAAATTCATGTGAAGCTTTTATAAGAGAATACTCACCACCGGACATGTTTCACTTATAAGACTGATTTTAAAGGATAATGAAACAGAGAGAGGAAGGTGTTTGTTTTATTTTGGTTTGTTTTTATATTAAAAAAACGGGAGGAAAGAGAGTTACATGAGTTACTTGAGATATGTGGTATATGAAGTTTATTTTCCAAACTACTGTCCTTTTTTTTTTAAGTCAATGGTGCCATAAATCAAAACTATATAACACATTTAAAGTGTCTAAATATGCTCCCAGTGCAAACTCTAAAATAACTTTTCCAAAATCTATATGCTGAGCCAAATCTATAAATTGATCCCATTACTCTAAAGATTAGAGTTTAGTGTTAATGTGTGCTTTTTAGTTTGCCTGCTAGACCTAGTATCTTGTCAGGCAAACTAAATAACATGTATATTGTACAGATTTCAATTAATACTTCACAGATATAAACTAGGATTAGTTTTAAATCAACTGTGCAGATTTTACATCATCATTTGAGTCCTCTTGCTGAAGGTTGTTGTACAGATGCTTCACTGGAATACATTTAGCTATTGCCTTGTGGAAAATGTGGGGAAGTGCCAGGGAGAGAAACCAGCAAACAATAATGCAGAGTCAGCAAGCCTGGCAGCTGAGATACCTGAGTACCCAAAGCTGAATTGTGCAATTAGTCTGTTTATGTAGCATGGGATTTTCTAGTTGGGCATCCCAACTATTCTAAACTATTTTAAAAATTTCTCTCTTGAGAAGCAGAGATCCAGTCATTAATATTCTTTTATTTCAAAGACAAACTCTGTCCTTCTTTCCTGAATGTTCCCCTTTGAAAGAAGAGGGAATATCCTGTCTGAAAGACCCACAGCAATCGATGTCCTAATTAGTTAAGATTCTTTCATTGAAAATGATTTTTCATTTTAGAAATGCCATTTCTTTAAAAATCAAAGCTTCTCTGCAGAAATGCATTACTTTCAAATAATTAAGGTCTGGCACGAATTAACTCAGGGCCTGTGATTAGCTGAAGGCCTAATGATTAAGGCACTTCCTGAGCATGTGGAAGATCCAGGTTCAAACCTGGTCTGCCTGATTCAGACCAGGAATTTAAACCCCACAGTCTCTCACATCCCCAGCAAATACTTCACCTTTTGGTCTGGGAAGCCAGCCCTTCCTTTATAAAGGGATATTTATTTATATAGAATAGAGCAACACCAATAGCAAACACTTTGAGAGATTCATCCCTAGCCTGTTGCAGGCAACTGTAGCCTATTGAAGAGCCTACAATATATTGATCGGGGCATCCATATAGGACATAGAAGGCTGAGACAGCATTCAGCTGCCTAAATATGGGACTCTACTGCCTTTTCAAATACCTTGGTATGAGACATCTTTTCTGCAGATATAACGGAGAGAATTGCAGACCTGGAAGATGACCTGTGCCCAGCTGGAGCGATAGTGGAAGTGAGATGAAAGAGTTTAAGGCATCTCCAATGGCACCAATTGCCTATGTTTAGTCAGCCAAATCCCACTCTGAGTTCCTCACGCAACTCTGAATTGGGCAAGCCAAAAGCTTGAAGGTGCATCGCCAATATCCCCTGTGAATAAAGTGTGTTAGCTGCACGCTAGCTGCTCCGAATGGGCGTTCCCTCAAAATCTCAGTAAGTCTCAGTTAGATTTCAGTTAGAAACATACAAATTCTGTTTAAATGCTGAAAACTTTCTGGGATGGGAAAACTATCAATCTGTCAAGTAAGTCTGGAGATAGGTGGTCTAGAGTGGTCTCCTAGTATGGCTTTGTAGAGACAAGAAGGGAAGTTAATAGCAACACACTGTTTCAGGGTAAGCTATTAAATAATGTTGAGGGAGTTCTGAAGGAGAAATCAATCCACTACACTGTAAGTTTTCTAGTTCTACCCAAAACCAAAACACATATGGTTTACTACGTTAGGCTGCGTGTATGCACTAATAATCACTGTGTTTCATTGCCTGACTGGCATCTTCACTCTGTTTTCTCCAGGACAAAATTACCTGAAACAATGTGTTCTTGAGGACGGAAACGCTGCGAGCTCTCTATGGGAATCCTATGGTATAGTTTACTACCATTTGTGTCATTCTATTTAACTTGCTATTTCTTCCTTACAACATGTGGGTAATAATCACAGCAAATTGATTCCCATGAGCTCGTTGGACAATTAAAGCTATTTGGTTATTGCCACCTGCCTGCTGTTTCCATTAATGCAATTTTCAAGATTTTTTTTTCCTTCCTGCTTCTCACCCCAGTAAATTCTTTGCCCAATCTTGACACATTGCTCTGCCGCAATTAGTGTCAAAATGCTGTGGAGGGCATCTGTCCCTAAATCTGATCATTCACATTGCCAAATATTGCTTCGTTATATGCAAATTTAGTTTTGAGAATTTATGAAGTTTAGCTTTTTTTTAATATACAATCTAAGGGAAACGTACCTAGTGACACATGATACTATTTTTACTCAGAACTAGGGAAGCTTTGCTATTGTTTAAATCTCTTTGTAACCATTTTATTCTGATTATCTTTGTGATATTTACTAAATCCCCTGCTATGTCCTAACCTCTCAGTTAAATACACGTATGGGAGAGGAAAGTAGGTGCTGCATTTATCCTTTTTTCTGTTACTGCTGTCTTGTTACATCTTTAACGTTTTCTTTCTTGCAATATTTTGCCTTTGCTCCCCTATTTCTCTAGTTCACTATCAGCTCTTTCAGATCTGCATTCTCAAATAAATGGTATCATATAGACCTCTTATGTTGTGATCTCTCTTTCTTTCCAAGATCAAACTGGCTACTGACTTTTGTGGAGAAGAGGGGCAAAAAGCAAGATAAGGTCATGGATCGAAGAAGTAAAGACTCAAAGGGGAAGGATGAAATGAAAGGTCTCAGTCCCAGTTCTGTCAAGGAAAATTCAAGTTTTGCTTTATACAGCAGCTGGAACAAGAGTGAATCTGAAACTGATTTCATCTTTTAAAAATGCAGTTAAATGGAACTAGATTTACTCATTAACCTCCTTTAACTTCTATGTTGGTTATAGTCAGATACATACGCTATACATGGCCTGAGTTCTCCATACTAAATTACCAAGATTGTGAAGTTGCAGTGGGATAAACACATTGCAAGAATCTGGTGCATCACTCTGATAATCACAAATAGCTGATTAACTTACTGACATTCTGATGGACTCACTAACTTGTCACTGCATAAATATGAGCAAATAGCGTTCTTCATATTGCAGGAGGCAACAACAACAACAAAAAAACAAACCTATGAAAATAGCCTTGATTTTATTCATTGCTGTTACTCATTTTTCAGGCAGGCAAGGCAAGTTTGAACATGAAAATATTTAGACCCACAACCTAAGCACAACCATGGATCCAAGTAAACGTTCTGCAAACTGAATGTGCATGTAGAACACAAACTGGACCTGCAACGGAGAAAACAGACATCAGTCCAATTCCAGCTATGTTCCCCAAGAAACATGGCAGAAAACTGATGGGTAAAAGAAGTAGCAGGAGTCACCAAAAAGTCCCTAATTTAGGAACAAAGCTTAACCCATCTTTTTTTATTTGCTTTATCTAATGTGCCACTAGATTTTAAACACCAGGGTAAAATTTCCAGACTTTGCAGATCATTTAAAAGCTTAAGGGATTATCAAACCAGTCGTTTAAAATGACATTTTCACTGTGCAAATATTTGTCTATTAAATAGGCTGTATGGCACAGGACCTGATCAGCCTTGGCAGTATTACAGGTTCTTCATACACTGCAAACCCCACTGTTTCCTCATAAAGCTGTCAAGTCTCAGTTTAATGAAACATATATAAACTCAATGATGTTAGCCATGTCTCGGCAAGCTAATTCATTTTGGTTTTTTCCTGTTGAGTTCCTCCTATTAGGACTTTTATCAATCTATTGTTTTAGGAGCACCCCAGCAGGTCCGCTGCCGGCACTGGGATACAAAATTGAAGAATAAGTTTAATTTTCAAACAGCCAAAACATTTACATATATAAAAATACCTCTTGTCTGACCATTATTACATTAACCACAGAGGATGGAAAATTCGGGAGCTTTAGTAAGAAATGACCCTAGAACCGCTCGTTCTTCCTACTGTCCCATGAATTCTTCCATGCCCTACGCTACTGTTGTCTGAGATGCATTCATTATCACTTCTCTTCATTTGCAATTAGAGCTGGGGGATTTTACTACACGTACCACCAGACTCAGGGTCTGAAGGATCCAGAAGATAAAAACAGTTTTCATAGAAACATAGAATCATTTAGGCTGGAAAGGACCTTTAAGATCATCAAGTTCAACTGTCAACCCAACACCACCATGCCCACTAAACCATGTCCCCAAGCACCACATCTACACGTCTTTTAAATACTTCCAGGGATGGTCACTCAACCATTTCCCTGGGCAGCCTGCTCCAATGCTTGACAGCCCTTTCAGTGAAGAAATTTTTCCTAATGTCCAATCTAAACCTCCCTTGGTGCAACTTGAGGCCATCTCCTCTTCTCCTATTGCTTGTTACTTGGCAGAAGAGACCAACCCCTACCTCACTACAACCCCCTTTCAGGTAGTTGTGGAGAGCGATAAGGTCTCCCCTGAGCCTCCTCTTCTTCAGGCTAAACAACCCCAGTTCCCTCAGCTGCCCCTCATAAGACTTGTTCTCTAGACCCTTCACCAGCTTCGTTGCCCTTCTCTGGACACGCTCCAGCACCTCAATGTCCTTCCTGTAGTGAGGGGCCCAAAACTGAACACAGTATTCGAGGTGCGGCCTCACCAGGGCCGAGTACAGGGGCACGATCACCTCCTTACTCCTGCTGGCCCCACTATTTCTGATGCAATAGTTTAGGGTGTGATCAGTCTTGGGAAATTAAGACTATTATCCCAGTTGTGTGGTACCCAGCTCAGAAGATGGATCACCACCATCTCTATTCTTTTCAGCAGAAAGGAACATTTCTACCATAATTTTGAATTACGGTAGAAAATTCAAAAGGTGGAAAAAGGTGGTGAAAGAAAGTAAGTGAATAAACAAAGCCAAGTATCTTGTTACCACCACACCATACATGACACTTGCCCTCTGTAAAAACTTCAACAATTCTACTGAAAACTTGTGTTATTCCAGAATATGTTCCTGATATTTTTTAATTTGAAATCTGGAAGTAAGGGCCTCTACATAGTATTTCTACCAATAAACAAAATAGCTGATGTCTGCCATTAACTAATTACTTTTTAAAAAAACAAATTAGTGCACACAGAACAATAAATAACATTCTATCAACATTTGTCTGAGTTTCTGACTAAACTAACTTTGATTGTTTCTGGCCAATCCTACTCGCCACCCCATATTTGCTTTCCACAAATATTCTAGCAAACAGTTTATCTGGCACAAATACTTCTGAAACAAGTATCTTTAAATGAATATTGCAGAACAGATTTGAAAAGTAAATTGCTAGTATTTGCAGTAGAAACATGATTTGAAGCAGCCAAGTTCATTCAACTGAAAAATATAAATACACAATGTTTCCAGGTATACGATGAAAACCTGAAAATTTGTGCACTGAATTTATGATGAATGCATTAAATTTCCTTGAAGATTCTGAACAAACATGTTTAAATATCTGAGACAAACAACCAGTCTATTCCCAGAACAATTTATAAGAGAAGTAAAAAGCCAAAAATAATCCAACACATGAATTCTGTCAAGTTATTTATCCAGTCCCATTTACGATTCTAGTTCAGTTTAATTACCTCTGTAGAGAGTTTTGAACCAAAAGGAGAAAGTTTGTCCAAAAAGAAGTTTGCATGTAAGCAAGCCACACTGTGGCTTTTTTTTTTTCCTCCTGTGGCCCATACGAACAAATGACACTACTCCACACAGAACAGAAAAACAAGAGCTGTATACTGAAGACAAAATGAGACAGCCTGTACGCTCTAGTGCTATGGGTATCAGGGAAGAGGACTAGCAGTGAGGTTCAGAGAGAAAGCTGCTAGAACTGATCTTATTTTTCTGCCAGAAGGACGACTAAGTAAAAAAAAAAAAAAAGAAAAATCAGAGCTAGCAATAAACCTTCCCTCATTTTCCTTTACCCTTCAGGAGATTACTTTGATGGGAATTAGACAGCCCCCTGCAGGAAGCTCTTTAGTTCTTGTTAAGTCTTTTCACAGCACGTTTGGTGAAAAGGAGAGCTTGTGTTTGATGCTGTTCATCACTGTTGCTGCTGATTTTCTGAGGTTAAGAAACAGCAGTCTGTTGGCATCGCTTTTGAGGGCTCCCAAACTGAAGATCTCACATGGGTTCCAAGCTTCTGGCTGCTGTGTTACAGCACATCCCCTTACGCAAGCCTGCGTGCCAGGGCTGAACAAATTTCACGTATCAAACGCTCATTTGAGGATCTTCAATAGGTGAAACTGCTCTTTCTCCAAGTGGTTGCATGTGCTTGTGCTAACATTAATTTAATTGCGTTTCTAGATTGCATTTGAAAATCAACAATGAAATCCTTTCCCCTTTTGGACCTGCTGTTAGGACAACTATTACAGCATCTGTGCCCAAAGGGGAATTCTTGTCGTCCAATATAGGCAGAATAGGTTTGTGGATTGTTGGGGTTTTTTTCTTTTATTTCCAGTGTCTACAAGGAATAGGGGTGTGGCTTATCTGTTACACAGATTAATAATTTGCCACTATAATACAGTGCTTCACTAAGGATTGACATGCACTTTACAAACCATTCTCTTCTTCTATTTTATTTAACAGTGCATCAGTGTTTTGCTCCCCTGCAATTTGCTGAGGAACAAGCAGAATCCAAGAATTCACACTGCCATTCCCCTGCCTTCTTCATAAACCACACTTTCTCCTGCTTGAGTTGTAACTGTGTTTACCTTTCAGTTCTTCCCTCCAACTTTTCCTGTATGGAGTCAACTGAGTTTTGTTCCCTGACCTCTTCTCCATTTGCTCTCTGGTTATAAGTCTGTTCAAACAAAATGAGTCTCTCGAAGACTGTCATTACAAAATGAACCTTTGCCTCTTTGCTACTTTTACTTCTTTTCACACTTCTGAAAATTACAGAGAGTTGATAAAGTCTGAGTCACTTTTATCACTTATCAGGGGTTAAAAAAAATTCACACTTAATAAGCCTCCACCACCTCCTTTGGTTTCCTATTTCTCTCCCTTTACTCAAGTTGTCTTTGTATTAAGTGAAAAACTACTCTAAAGCTGTCCTTTATGTCTACCAGATCCTATTATGTCTACGCACAAGGGCAGAACTTCAGTGAACCTGGATCTCTTCCCTTCCTGTTCAAGGTCTGCTCTACTGTTGTTAACGAATTTGGTACGTTATTGTACACACATGTACAGCAGTGATTTCCAGCTGGGAAAGGCTTATCACATCTCCTCCTGGCATAGTCAGAGGAAGGCTTTTCTTTAGCACACCTTTATGAAGGCTTTGCCCGCAAGGGCCCGAGGATCCCAGCTTCACATTTGTGATGGCTGTAGTTAATTAGGGCAATGTGACATCTGTACAGTGTCCAGCCTCCATTCTGTCAGAAACACATTTGAGCACAATCCACTAAGCTTCACCAGTGCCCTCAGCTCCCATGCCAAGAAAAGTTTGGCTCTCCTCATGGCTAGTAGCAGACTTTCCCTATCCCTTAACCTCTCCTTCGCACAAATTTATACAACGTACTCTGTTAACAGATCGGCTTTCAAGTATCTGCTCATCCCTGCTCACAGGCACAGCAATTTCTCTTTTAGCAGCTGTGATTCAGCAGCTCTTTGATCCATAGTCATCCTTAGCACCTAAATGTTAAGTGGCATTAAGAGTTTGAGTCAGAAACATCAGTCTTCAATGGCTTTGTGACCAGCTGGTCTCAGATGTCTCATATTTTTCTGCAGAGGATTTTTAGTTCACGGTTTCCTCTCTCTGCTTGTTCTGATCAACTAAAAAAAAAAAAAAAAGGAGACATGATTTATCACGTAGGCACAGGTTACTGTGATTCGCCAGATCTATTTATCTGATCACTCCTTTTTATGTATGCCTGGGAAATAAAGGTATTTTTTGAAGAGATAGGTATTATCACTGTTATTTATATTAACACAAATAAAATACTACACGAAACACCATGGACCCCCCATGGATACACACTGATTTCACACACATTTTCCACACATTTCTATTGGCTCTGTTTGAGACCACATATTAAAACCCACCAATCTTCCCAGTACAGACTGATGAAAGCCTCAGCAGAAACAGCTGCATTTCACATGTGGTTTAAATTAATGCCTCATCCTGAATGTTTAACTCTAGCTGGCCATGCTGCTTTTTAATATTCACAGTCCTCTTTAGCTTCACATTAGAAGCAAGGCATTCCCCCCTGAAAAGCACAGAAGAATACAATGAGGCTGGTAGCACTTCATTTCTGGAGTGTCCAAAATCACTTTTTTTATTGCACGTAACATGAAGAGTAGTTCATGTTTGATATCCTGTAAGCACATAAAACAGTTGCATAGCACTGTTAAACAGCGTAAACAAACACTCATCTGTCCATACAGTAATATTTCCTTTCGATAAAAGTGAAGCATTACCAAAAGTAAGTAGCACTGCATATTTTTCTGCTTAAGTCTATTATTAAAAAGAAAAAATAAGTAACATAAGGTGCATCTTTTTCTACTCTCTCTTCCTGAATGGGCCAGAAGAAAAAGAATCACAACTACTTACTAGGAGCTGGAACATGCCTAAAAAACAATAGCCCTGCGTGAGCCAGTCCCTTAGGTGAGAAACATAAGTGTAGAAGGCCCTTCTTTTTTTCCCCCTTGAACCTAGAGTTAGGTTAAAGATCAGTAATAATCTTACACAAGCAAGCCTACACTTATACATATGTCTCTCCTACATGAATGACTGTCAGAGATAGAGACATCAATGCTACCATTTTTTTCCTGGCAATACGCACTTCAGGCCAGGGGAGTCTTCTCTGCAGGTGACTTCACTGGAAGTTGTGCCAGCATCCTATGGATTGAAAAGTGACAACTTATAGCGATGACATGGGTTTATGTGATAATATATGACACACTCTGGTTTGGCCAACACATTGAGTAAATCAATGAGATCAGAGGAAAAAGTTTACCTTCTTGAATATGCTAATCGTTAAGATTACTATAACATTGTTGAACAGGCTCTCAGAAGAATCCATCCTCCACCAAAACCAGTGGCAAGAGTCGCTGAGTCAGGATTATTGACTCCAGTTTCTTCAGCTCTAAAACAGTAATAACTTCACCTGCTTAGCAGGAAGTCCTCCTACTCTCTATTTACTTGCAAGAACAGGAACAGAAACCATCAAATGCCTTCCATGATTCTAGCTATTTTCTCTTCAATCTGAAATGACAGGCCTTATCACCCGAGAGGTTCACTTTTCAGTGAGCACTACATGCCCATTACACCTAATGCATAAGAGCCTTTCATTTCAAGAGAGCTGCAAACCCCTTTTTCCCTAATATAACGAACAATACACAGTAAGACATAAATGCCTAGACTTTATGCAGATGAGATGGGTGTGGAATAAGAGGATAAGACAGCACTTTCCAATGTTATGAAGCCAGCAGAGGGTAGTGGCACCAGCCCACAGCACCACGTTCCACAGAGCAGGGCTTGGCTCAGGCAATTAACAAAACCGTGTTTCGATGCACATTACGGTAAATATAACACAGGCACCCATTATTGCTAGAGCTCTTCTATCCTCGTATTTGTAGATAGCCAGCTGTCTTACATGAGTGCTTTGCAAATCCTAAGATAGAAGCAGCTTCAAACTAAATGTTGTACAAACTGGTAACAACAGCAAGCAGATAATGAGAGCACGAGGAAGGCCTCATTTTGAAACTTTTCTACTACAACCATACTGAGTAATTATGCCTATTACATGGGGTTTGGTTCTCTACCCTTACTTTCTCAAAGAACTGGTGTGAGCCATACCAGCAAAGCCCTGTGTGCTGGAGTATGCTGTGTCCCTGCTAGAAAAGTCTGGCAATGCAGTGATTCCAGAAAGCCTCTCGCAGTGCAGACTGAGCCCTTCGTAAAGTCAAAAGCCACATCGAGAAGCATCAGTCATAGGCAGTTGTTACAGTACTCCAGATTCCCTGGGTGTTTTCAAATTTTGTTGCTACTAAAGCAGAAAACACTTAGTAAAAAAGTTATTTCAGCTACAGGTTTTTATGCCTCCTCTTTTCTTTCCTTTCCATTTTTTCTTTATTCTTTGTTTCAGGGTGTTTTTCTTCTAGTCTATCCTCTTTTTAAAGGGGAACAGAAGTCCAGGGTGTTTGCTTGGATGGGATTCCTCATTTATTTTCGCCCATCCCCTTCTCATACCACATGCAGGAGTGGCTGCTCCGGTCTCAACGGCTGTCCCTCTGCACAAGTCTCCAGGCACAGGCAGTGGAGAAGTGCAGCAGAAGCAGGCAGTGCTTCCCCAGGACACTCCATAAGCTCCTGGAGTTACAGCTTGGCAATTTCCTAACAAAGCTGCTGACTGCCTTTGATAGCCTTGAGGGTTTTTTATTCCATTAATTTGCCTAATTGTTTTTGAATGTGTTGTAATCAATAAAGTGAACTAACAGGAGTGGCAAAAGGTCACAACTGACGACTACCTAACTCCTTGATGGGCAGAGGGAAAGAATTTAAGAAAAAAATATTTGTCTCTGTCCCTACTCCCCATGTGGAAGAATGGATTAGGTCAGGCTCATTGCATCTTCCCCTTCTCCCTTCCTGTAAAGGTGTGTAATAACTAAAGGCAGTCAACCTTAAAGCCCAGAAAAACAGCGTGTCTGATTCTCAACTGATGCATATTTACGCATACTAAAACTAACTCTGTTGTGCACAGCGGAATTATACAAGGATTAAACCAGCAGAGTCCCAAGGTCAGAGTTACCAGCAGTACCACCAAACTATGAAACCCATTTCCCTGGAAACCAACAATAGGATAGGTCACTCCCTAAGCTGTCAAAATCCACTTTATTGCTGTTTTAACAGCCAAAACAAAAAAGTGGCAGAGAACAAAGGGGAAAAAGAAAGAAGTGATGTGACTAAGCCCTCCCAATGGACCTTTGCAAGCAAAAGAAGAAAGGTAGAAAGAGTGAGAGGTCACAAAAGTACATGTAATTAACATAATCAGTTTAAGAATGGTGTCAGCAAATTAAAAATAGAGAGTCCCTAACACCCAGAAAGTGTGCTTAGGGCAATGCCACGAAGAGCAACAAGACATGAGATGTGTGCACTTTGGAATGAAGATGAGGTGATAGGATTTCTAGTGACTGAAGAATGTATATATACGATGTATGAAAAAATCCTTTAACTGGATTTCAATCATTAATAGTCAACCTCAGCATTTTGCATACATTTATGGTATGCAAAGATAAATTCTAAAGACATTCAAAGCTCCCTCCCTCTCCCATCACCTTCCTTGCACACTCCCCTTTCCAGGGACAACAGAGCTCTTCCATGGGAATAATTCTTTCAGGGAACTCTTGAAAGACATGGACTAAATTCCTACTTCTTCAATGGGAGCAGGACTGGATTCTTTCAATCCCTCCAGCATTTAGTGAAGTAAAGCTTTGGGATGAAGAGCAATCCCAGGCTTGGAAACAAGGCAAATGATTTACCAGCATACAGGAGCACATAGCTATATCACGTGAAGTAATTTTTAATATTCAAAACATTTGGGATCAAGCAGGATGTCCATTGATTTATTTTCCTTTTTTATCTATTTCTACCTCGCGACCATTGAGCTATCTGAGGAACACTCTAGTATGTATTTATTTTTTTCAAAGACTTAATAGCATTTATTTTGTAAACTAGAGTTATTGGAATGTTTTGAAGTTTTATTAACCCTATTATTATCCACTCATTACATTATACTGCAAAACATGTTTCCTTTCTTTAAAAAGAATCCTTGAAAATTATCAAAAAGGAATTCTTCAGAAAATCTTAACCTCTGCAGAAATCTATTGCAAAGAAAAATTCTAAGAATGATACTTGAAACACCCTTATCTCTGGTGTTATTCTTCCTCATCCCTCCTTGGGTAGCAAATCAAAAACCTTTGTGCAAGAGGAAAACAGAAGACTAATGGGTATGGGTAAAAAATAATCAGATGCCTTCACAGAACTCATGAAGATCAAGGGTCACTGAGAAAGGTAAGTTTCAGGCAACTTCGTATTTTCCAGAAGCTGGCAACAAGAACAGTTTTACATCCAACAGGGGAGAATAAATTGAGCAGTTTGCTTTGGCTTCCTTGAGCTTCAGCCGTGGGACTAACTCCACCTGCACATCCTCTGCACATTGGTCCAGGAGCCCCATTAAGCTCAGGACCGGGTCCCCAGTCCTGCCTGAACTACACTGTACTTGTATCTGTGCACGTATCCATTAAATTTGGATTCATCAAGTGCTAGGCTATGATAGGGCAAAGATGGATCAGGCTGAGAAGCCTAAGCTGCTGCCTGTTCCCTGGAAGTTGTGATCTCCGCAAAAGGATGGCTGAGTAGCATGTAAAACATGCTACTGAACGCTGTTGGCTTGGTTTGCCATATTAAAAATAAATTAAATTAGCAGCTCAATAAACTCAGTTGTAAACTGTAGTTGTTAAACCATTCTTGCCATAGGGGCAGCAGCCTCAGGGAGAGCCAGCCACGTGGAGCTTCAGCCCTCTTCACTGAGTCCTCCTCACCCAGCAAACATGGGAGATGGTCCCTCCATGGGGAATAAGACACAACTTCCCTCTGCCCACTTTGCTCCATAGGAAGGGCAGAGAAAGCTGTCCTCATTCTTTCAAGTCTGCCAAACCCCTAAAATTTCACCTCTGCATTTTCATCTGTTTCTTATCCAAAATATACTTTGAAAATAGCAACATTGCAGGCAGTGCTACTTATGATTTCTATTGGTTTTACCTGAAAAGTCACCTAAAGTCACCTTTTCACTTTAGTCATAGAGAACGACTTCTCTCAGCCACCCATTCAGTCTTGCCATGCATCCCTAATCTGTTAACAAGCCACAAAAATCAAAACCTAAACATACAACCTTGAACCACAACATTTCGGATTTTCCAAGTTCCCAGAGGTTGGGAAATAAGCCAGTCCTTGTCACTACGTCAGAGGCCAAGTACAGGAGACGAAGGATTAAAAGAGAGCTGAGTTTCTTTATCAGCCTGACTTTTAAAACAAAGAGCAAGTCTCCTGTGCTGCCAGGGCACCCGGTGCCAGGAGGTGCCTGCTGCCTGGAATGGCTGCCCTGCCTCGCCGCCCGCTCCCAGTCCGCGGCTGATGCCGCTTTCTCCTCCGTCTCCCTGCACAGCAAAGACAACAAACAACTCCCTCCCACTTTGCATATTCCAATCTACCATTTCAAACAGAGTCCTTTGCTTTTTATCCTAAAGTGGTACTTGTTAAAGGAGCTGTGACCACTCAGGCTATTTCCTTTGAGGATGATAGCACTGCTGCAGCAGCTTCATTATTATGCTAATCGAGCACAGTCTGAGCAGCTTTCATAACTGCCACATTAAATCATCTACCAAGGGGAGGCCTCAAGAGCCATTTACATGGCACTGTATGCATATTAATGAAGCCAGTAGCAGCAGAATTGTTTTTGAAGCAATAGTCAGGTAAGAAGAAAAAAAAAAAAGACATTATTTTGAATGTTGGAAAAACTAGAGGTGGTTAAACTTCACAAAGGTTTTGCAAGTTCAGTACTGAGGCTCGGTTCTGTTGGTTGTAATTAGGACTGAGTAACACAACAGAGCAGAAACCTGCAGCAGCTGCAGTTGTGATAAAGGTCTCTGTGACAGACTGCAACGGCTCCATAGTATCCATGCTGTACAACACACAGTCTCAGTCCTCAACCAAATGTATAGAAGAGTCCTCCTTTCCTCATCCTGTCCTCCTCATGCCCTGGCTCCCTCGCTCTTGCCCCAGGACACACCACGTCTGATGCACCTAAAGAAGATAATGCTACTACAAAATGAGATAAAGAACAGTACCTAACAGCATGCCTTCAGAATAATTCAAACACATCCACCAAGACCAAAGACATAAAAGCAAACAAGTGACATTTAGAGTGATCTTGGGATGACAGCCGAATATAGATAACACTTTTCCCAAAAGATAAACCACCTGGAAGCCACCACAGATGAAGGTGGATGATACAGACAGACAGGTTAGGTTGAAGAAATAGCAGGAGCAATAATCACAACAGCTCACCTGCCCAGACAGTGTCACGCTGCTTTTTTTCAGATATGTATTAGAAAATATGTATTGCCAAGAGGCAGTTTAAGGGCAGAGCAGTGGCATCACTGACAGGAACTGCGAGCTTTTCCCACTCATATAAGAATACTGCATAAAGGAGAGAGCTCTATGGAAAATGAGGATGACATTGGCATTGTTATTGAAGCAAAGTCAGGACCTTTTTATCAGATCACAGGTTTGTTTAGACAGTTAGGCATATTTTTAAATGATTTATAGGTGAATACTATGTGCACTGTGGAAAGAGCACACACTTTAGAAACCTGGCATCCCAGGAAATGTTTTATTTTGTGATTCAAGCCGTGCACTCTCTTCCATCACCATGTTCTGTAATATCAACAATCCACTTCCCTATCTTCTTCCCGCTACTCTCCTACTCTCCTCCCTGGACACCTACACTCCAGACCCAAACAATGCTTGACAGCAATCCATCATGTCCTCGGGACATAGCCTTCTAGCGCTCCCTCCTTCCCCACACCTCTTCATTCTGAAGGGATTCGATAAGAGAAAGCCAGTGTTTACAAGAGCAAGAATTCACCTGGAACCAGTAAAGAATGACTTTTCTGTATGGTTAAGAAGTGTTTATCCACAATCTCAGTTAAAACCCAAGAACACATCAGCATCAAAATATTTATTTTCATTACGAATGAAGAGACTTTTTGCATATTATTGTTGCAAATGCCACGGTAAACCTTGCATATTACATAGGTGCAAAAGATTGATAAAAAGTCAGTCACAAAACCTTCCAAGTAAGCCTGTTTAAGCCTTTACCTGCCAAGAAAAGACTAAAACTAGAATAATGAAAGTCTGCAATAGTTTTCTCCATCTTATGAGCAACGAATGACTTGGGATAGAGTGGGCCTTCAGAATAATGACACTAGCCAAAAGGAAAAGCTCTGTACCAACTTACCACAGTGCTGAAGAAAAGCAGATACTTTGCTGCAAGATGGCTTACCCCAGCTTCCCCAGCCTAAAAGAAATTATTCTGTGCTCTAGTCTTTAATTGACTTTCGAAGATGCACAAATTGACTTTTGAAGCACCTTCCTAGTCTTATTTTCCAGTCGTTTAAAAATGTTTCCTGCCCAATTGATTTTTTTGACAACATATCACTCAATAAATAATGTTCATGTTCTCATAATAACTGCCCTCCCTACTGAAAGCTGGAAAGTTTCAGTTTTCCATTTTTGAGACTTTTCCTTCAAATGCTATCTTTTCTATCTCAGTTGTGCTGCCTGCATTGAAGGGCAGCATATCATCACGTAGAACCACACAGATCTAAGTTTAAATGGCCTCTTGAATATTTCAATACTGGTTTTGATTTTGGGTCTCAGTAACTTAACCTAAATAAACTGAAGGTAGGGTATAATCCTAAAGGAGATTAATTTGAGATTTGTCAGCCCCAGTCTGCTATAGATGCTTTTCTAAACTAATTAGGCAGATAAGCTGGCACATACAGATATTATAATGTCCATCATTCATGACTCATGAGATATTTCAAAATACCTAACTTTAAAGGGAATCTAGTATATAACACCCTTGAAAAGGAAAGAAAATATTTACAAGTATCTTAAAATTCAACAAGCAATATTAATCTGATAATACTATGCTGTGATAGAACAATGTGACACAATTACATACTCTCACAAAACCACTGCCAATATAACCTTAATTATGAGATATAATATATATATGTAACTAGATTTTTGTACTCCTAAAATGTACCAGCAAAATGTAAGAAATGTTCTGAGTGACTGCTGAAGTCAAGAGCTTAGTTCAGCAAATGGATAAAATATGTAACGTTTCAAGTATATACTTGCAAATCATGTACACACACTGCATCTGATTTGCTTTTTGCACACCTTACTCCCATTTTTGTCCAATTAACTGTTCAGCTTCAAGAGCTTTGGGATACAGACTGATTTCTTCTCTATGTTTAATAGTATCTCTCAACAGCACAACAGGGCTCACTCCTAAATGAGGTCTTTGCATATTACTACACTGCTATTATTGGTGCTGTTAATGATCATGGAAATGAATTGCATGTAGTGATGTAAAAGGCACATGGTAACAGTAGATACATGCATACCTTGCATGTATTATGAGTGATAATTTCACAGGCTAATTTTCTTTCATTACCTAAGCAAGGCAAGTATGTTTTAGAAATGTGTTTGCTTGGTCGTTCTATGAAAGGGATTGTTTTGTGTTGTAAGCAAATTAATGAGTCCTAACCTTTGAAATATGAACAGATGGCAGAAGAGACAGAAATTCCATTAGCTAATAAGATAAAAAGTGTACTCAACAAGGTAAAGTTCATATTCAAGAATCTAGTCTTGTACATACACACAGAGTTCAGAAGATTCCCAGAGAGCTCTGAATGGTTTTGATTTGTATAAAAGTCCCACAAGTCTTCGCTCCTAATCTCTGAAAGCCTGACATTAAATTAAACCTATATATGTGGTTTTGCTGGGGGCGGGATGAGGATGGAACTACTATATGTATTTGCTAAGATATTATCGACAGAGGGGACATTTCCCACTGTAGATACACAAGGATTCAACCTCATTGCTAGTCTGTGAATCACAAGTTCCTAAACCACTGTCTGACTATTTCATTTTAAGCACTATTTTATCCAAACAATTTGATGTCTATTAGATCACTGCAACATGCTGGTTTTGCCGTGTAATTTCCGATGTCTATTTTAGAAAAAATTTATTCCCTTTCACTTCCCCAGAGCTGTTCTGCACCCTATTACTGTGTCTTCCTGAAGGAATTTTTCTGCAAGGTGGAGTTACGAGAGATTTCAGTGTTGTCACTGCAGAGCTGCTCTCTCACGTACCACAGCCACCGGGGTTAACTCACCCAGCTGGAACGTCATTAGGGGGAATCAGGAGGGCTTCCTAAGATCATCTAAGAATGAAAGAGACCCGGCACTGTATCAGATGTGCCTGTGGGACCAGCACTGCAACTGGCCCATCAGACTGGAAACTAAAGTGCCAAGACAGCATCTGAGTCTGCAGGTAAGGCTGAACCACTGTTGGGTCCTGCTTTCTTTCATGAGACTATACAACGCCAGAAGGGCGTTGCTTCTCTGGAAGCAACTTCTGATTCTCAGTTAGATACATCACTCAGTGATTAAGAAAGAAAAAAAGAACTCTATCCTTCATTACAGAATAACTGACTAATCTTTTCTACACAGTAGGTGACAGTTTTGGAGCTTCAAACTCTGCAAGAGTTCGTATTTTGGATATCAGCCATCCTGATTTCTTTCTGGCAGGCAATGGCAGTGAAGATAGGATAAACCTTCTTTTTCAGAAGCCAGCAGAGACACTAGCCAGAGACCCTTAAAGCTGAAAATCTGCAAGTTGCTCTCGTCTGACAGAGGCTGCTAGGAATGCCACAGGCAGACAGACTGCCTGGGAGGAAGAATTTGCTCCCCTCCTTTCTTTCTTATCCTCTGTAGCTCAAGGCCATCAACTAGACAGGTTGGGAGGAATATACAGCCCGTGTTTACCTTAAAATACAACACTTCTTGTAGCTCTACAGTTTGTTACTTCCAGACAGAGCATTTTTTAAAATAATGTAGTTCAAATTGACTATGTTTCCTTGTATTGCTAATTAATCATCAGAGCAAATCGGTGGGCACCTAGACTTCTTCAATGTCATGTAGAAGCTGAGCTAACAAATTGACAATGTTCAAAGGAAAATCTATATTTATGAATGGACAGAACAAACCAAATACCCAGGTTAGAGAAATACGCACGTGTGTAACAACACTTCCCAATTTTGAAAAGTGAGTTATTTCTCTGCAGGGACAGCTTAATACAATAGAGTGCATAGACCTGGACCTCTGCCAGCACCTGTCTGTTCAGGAATTTCATCCACTTTAATAAGCTGCTGCTCTCTGGATCTCAATTAACCAGACAAGCTGGTGCAATTGTAGAGAAGTCAAAAATAAGAGAGAAGATTTCACAGATTCTCCATCTGTAGGCCTTCTGTAAGCATGACACATACAAATAGAACTTAATATTGTAGGTGACATCCTTAAAATTATGAATTACAGTGAGGCAATGAGAAGCTAGTAGAGAAACATCAGCATGAGGTCCCAGAACAAATGTTATTTTTCATGGCTTACTTCAATCATTGTCATCGGAAGTCAGCATCTATACTAAGCACTTTATTGATACAACCGCTCTAGTGGAATCTGAGATCTGCCAGAACTGCTAACTGCTCCATGAATTAACCCTAGCTCCAAGTAGGCAGAAGGGTTCACCAGCATGAATCTAATTACAGGACTGAGGCTCACATTCATACAATGACAATTTAACTGCCAAAATATAGATACATCAAAAGGCTTGAATAGCACAGTAAATCATGAGAACCTAATTTTCACTTTATAAGAGTCTCACAGGACTTCAAAGGAATGGAAGCAATAGATTCCTAGAGAAATTACAATAAAATCCCACAATGTTTGCTAGGTAATTGTATTCTTTCCACATATTTTTCAACCTTACTATAGAATTCCAGAGTAGGGATAAAAGTTTCCAGCAAATTATTTTTGCTTGCACATATAACCCAGAGATTCCTACTAAATGCCATTAGATTGCTCACATGCTCTTTATTTTTTAATAATGACATAAAGTGCTGCTACCCTGCCCCATAAAGCAGCCTGTCATTTACTAGACTCATTATCTGTCTGGTCTATAGGGATTGTATGCTCCTAGGATGGAATCTTTCAGTGTTTATTGGTGCTTAGCACAATGTAGCTGTTAACCAAGTTGTGGTGTTTAGGTTTTATCATAATAATGCAGAATTTAGCATTTCTTTACAGGGCATTATAGACAAGTAGTGTCAAAAATTTATATTGTTAAACAGATCTAGCAAAATTAATATGATTTGTACACTTTTCATCTCATGATAAAAGAGATGTTTATTCTATTTCAATGCAGGGCACATCAGAAGTACAGGTTATATTTATTAAGAACATTTGAGAAGTGGCAGGATGGACTCTGGATTAAAAGAAGTGGAAATCAGTGTGTTATACACCTTTTTTTCAAAGCAAGTTACTGCAAATAGGAATGGGAACATGTCTGGTGATTTACCCTACTCATAAAACAATTTGCTTTATGTCTACTACACCATCCTACACATCATTTTCCAAAGTACTTAGAAGATGACTGGAAATGATATAACCAGGTGTCAATTTACTGGCAAAATAGCCATCAATGGAAGATACATATAAGGACCTGTTGCTGCTCTCAGGGGTGTTTAATCAACTCCTGCTGATTCCCTGGAGTCTTTTCCATAGGCAACCACAAACCATAAAAGACAGCTGAAAGTGGAAGACACTATCAATATGTAAGGTAGGCAAACAAGCATTAAGGCTAAACTGGCATACGAGAAGAAAACCACCAGACTGAAGACGGCAAGACAAAATATTTGGAGATTTCATACCTTCATATCTCACTATTCAATAGGTCTATTCATATCCCAAGTTTTTAATTCAGGCAACCTTCTCTGCTGTGATGCCTACTACAAACTGGGTATTGAAAAGACAATAGACATACTATATAGAACACAGATTTTTAATTTACAAAACACTATAAACTACTTTCCAATAGCTACTCCAGTTCAAATCTTGGCCCAGATTTCACATTTATATGCCAAGGAGATGAATATGAAAATTCAGTCTGAGGAAGGAATTAAGCATGAAAACTTTAAGCCAACACAAATAAAAGTTAACATAAGTTTTAAGTAACTGACAGAGTCCTCTGTGATAGAAACTAGGGGTAATCACATTCACAGGCAGTGCTGACCCCCACCCTCACATTAATACAGGTTTTAAGATTCTAAAAAGATAAGGAGCAGAAGCCTTTAAACAGAGGTGAACTTCCTTAAAGAAGAATAGTATATTAATTCTCTCTTATGGGTGTACGACTATTCTTAACACAAACAAACTCATTTTTCGTTAATTTTTTTTTCTCTTTCCAAGTGTTAGAGGTGCAGCAATACATATGTCTCCTTCCAATGTAATAACAACTCTAAGATGGATAGAAAAATCATGGGCTTCCCAATTCTCTCCTTTTGGTTGATCTTTGGACTGTTTCACATTAAGTATACCTCTGTCAACATTAGTACACCATGGCCATAAAATTCTTACACTCATCCCATGGAGGCACACCACATTGCACTATCATACTCAACGACATGACATAACCTATTCACACTGTAGATCTTCACTGGTAGACTGAGGTCAGGGTAAAATAAATTGCATCAGTGTTATTTGTGGGATCAATTGATTGCAAGGTCTAATACGGCTGAAGTCCAAGAGAATATGTGAATGCTCCAGACATAGGGCATTTCTTTGAAATCAATGATTGCTTGAAAGGCTTGATAACTAGAGGCTTTGAGCTATTAGCACCAGCTGGTCATTAAGTCCACACAAATTGTTATAGCTTTTATAACCTTTTCTTATCTAAAGAAAACAATTAAACATTTTAATTACATTACAGGGATGACAGAAGATAATTGGAGTTATCAGCAAATTATGTAGTCCTGTTAATGTGAGTTACTATGTCATTTCCATTGCTTACCAAGGTACTTGCCATCTAGATAAAGTAAAAGTAACTGTTCAATTAGGTCCATATTCAAACCACAAAGATGGAAGAATACGAAATAAGTAACACAAAACCAAATGAATTATCATATTAAGCTGATATTGTATAATCTTCTAAGTATAGTTCTGGAGACGGGACATAATGAGGGACGAGCCCGAGTTTAAAAACTGCAGTTATCACCTGTGGAAACTAATTATTTTTCATACCTACCTTTATTTCAAAATTGTGATGTCCACAGAAGGATAGGAAAATTCTGTGTTTATATAGCTTCTGTGAATTATCCTGCACCATTTACCTAAAAAATAGTACCACCAGCAGAGGACAACCTGCCAACAGGTGCTCTTTGTATTACTTTATTATTAGCCTCTCTAGATCTTTTCTGGGCATGTAGGTCTTACAAAGCTCCTACTTCTGAAATATCAGTTTTGCCCTGTATTTCAGTACATCAGTTCTTCATTGGGATCAGGTTATTATAATGAGATTTGCATAGGACTATGACTGTGTCTAAATGGGGTGCTTTTTACAGTATGACTTCAGCCTATTTGCTATATGAAGAAATGTGTAGGAATGTACCCCTTGATTTTTTGCTGCCATTCTTTTCTTGCATAAATTGCTAAGGCTGAACAGCAGGCACAACAGCAGTTGCGTTACTTCCCAGGGAATTCCTGGTCATGATGTGCCAGCCTGTTGGACTTTGAAGGTTTACTCTTTTGCACCTAAGGGAAACGTATAAGAAAATATTTACAAGTGCTCATTAGGGCTAAATTGTATCCTTATCCTGTGCAGGTACACAGGGAATTAAGAAAATTCTATAATGAGAATGGATGTAAGGTTGTAACAGTTACGCAGGAATAGTCAGCTGGACAAGGGAAGGATGAAGAACTATACTACAAATACAGTAAGGGGGCCATGGTTGGTAGAAAGTGGAATATGAGTCAGCTTTATTATGGACACAGTCACACTGGGATGTATGAACAGGAATATATTGTAAAAATATCATGTTATCTAGCCTTTTCTCACCTTCAGCCCTGGTGAGGTTTCAGCTGTAGCACCGTGCCCACGTTTTGTTCTTGTACTTGAAGCAAGTTGTAGAACAGAGGCAATACAGAAAAAAAAAATGCAGCAAGGTTTATGTTCCATAGTGTCTAGATGATCCAAAAGGAAAGACTGGCTTGCAAGAGATTTATGTAGAGAACAGGATTACAATTATCAATTACAGAAGTTATACATATGAGACTGCCATGTCCAGAGCAGACAAAACTGTAGTGGAGAAGCCTCAAGTTGAACTAAAACATGGGAACAGATTGTGCAGATGTCTTACAGAGTGTGTAAGTAATGGCAGGCACAGATGATCCTGCTATGAAGGGAGACAGGGACAGTCATGTGGGATTCACCCACAAGATTTAACATGATTTTTTTCAACAGTCCCACTTCAGTTCCTCACTGTATTGCTAGGAACTGAAAGCCTACATGATGGTGCTTCTCAAGGAAGTAAATGAGTGAAAAATCTGCATGGCTGTGTATGGGAGGCTAAAAGTCCACATACTAACCAGCAGAGCTAGCAGCTCAGAATGGGGAAAGAACTACAATTCCATCCTAGCCAACACACCACAGATTGAATCAGGGTCAGTCCTGACCTATCAAGACTTTTACTTATGCAGCATCCTAAAAGGAATAAATGACACTGCTTTGAATTTGCATGACAGAAGAGCCAGGAGATTCTGAATCAGATTCATAAGAGTAATTTAGATAGTGTTTTGCCTAGCAGAGTCATAACTTGACTTGCGTCAAGTTGGGTGGCTCAGAATGGAGTCTGCTGCTTTGGAATGTTAGGCTTCACCTATCTGATAGGTGATGCTAGGGGAAAAGTGCAGTTAGTGCACCTTAGGAAAATCTGAATGTTCAATTCTGACCTGGTGAGGTCACTTGAGATTAGTTTGAGAACTTCATAAGCTATCAAGTAAAGCCCTCTTTCCAAAGACTGAGGAGAAGTAGGAGGTTAGTCCTTCCAATACTACAGAACCATCTCTTCTCTATCTAACATCCCATTTTAGATGGTCACAATTTCTACTTGTTCAAGACCTTTGTTTTACTTATTTGCCATAAGCATCCTGCCATATGGGCATGGTCTTCCACAGTCACTGGGGAGACCTGGTCATTACTGCCTAGCTTTTCTCTTTGCTAGAGAATGCCCAAACAGGATAAAGAGGTGACCACAGAGTCATCTGTGTCAAGCATCTGTGGAAGTCTACGAGGTCACAGGTCTTGCAAGCAAATCAGAATTTGTGAGTTTTTGCTTGCAGGTCGAACATATAAGGTTGCATGTTTCAGGACATAATTAACTGCATGCTGTGCTGGTTTTAACTGGGATAGAGTTAATTTTCTTCATAATAGCTAGTATGGGGCTGTGCTTTGGGTTTGTGCTGGAAACTGTTGACAATTTAGAGATGTTTTCATTATTGCTGAGCAGTGCTGACATAGAGTCAAGGCCTTCGCTGCTTCTCACACCACCCCACCAGTGAGTAGGTTGGGGGTGCACAACTGACCAAAAGGATATTCCATACCATATGACGTCATGCTCAGCAATATAAAGCTGGGGGAAGAAGAAGGAAGGGGGGGGGACATTCAGAGTGATGGCGTTTGCCTTCCCAAGTAACCGCTACTAGTGATGGAGCCCTGCTTTCTTGGAGATGGCTGAACACCTGCCTGCCGATGGGAAGGAGTGAAAGAATCCCTTGTTTTGCTTTGCTTGCTTGTGCACGGCTTTTGCTTTACCTATTAAACTGTCTTTATCTCAACCCATGAGTTTTCTTACTTTTACTCTTCTGGTTCTCTCCCCCACCCCACCGGGGGGGGAGTGAGCGAGTAGCTGGGTGGTGCTTGGTTGCCGGCTTAGTTGCCAGGTTAAATCACGACACATACAAACTCTGCAAAAGAAGACTTGGCACATCTGAATTTTATGATAGCATGGGGATGAATTCAGATTAAAGTCTGTAAGATTTAATCTCCAGGTGTTTTCATTGTGATCACCTTATTTTGGTATAGTTTGGTTTCTCAATCTAAATCTGTCTGGAAGTCTACACCTTTCCTACATATACAGAGGAATTATTTGGTTTGTCTCAAGGTACTGAAGGTGATGTGTGTTCTCTTGTGTAAAACCACAAGTTTTTATATTTTTCCATATTATCCAGTCATTTACCCCGTCTTTTCTGAAGTTTGGCATTTTACACATATTCCACACATAGGTTTTTTTCCATTGACTTTGCCATTTGTACAGATATAAAACCATCCAGAATTAGACTCAAAGGGCTTCATATATTTTTCTAGGTAACGCGGCAGACTGCCTGTAAACATAACAGATCCATCTATTACAGCAGAGTAAATTCAACTGTCCTGATATCCCAAATTTCTTCCTACCAGAAAGGCACAGATGCAGCCAGTTGTAATATTACGTGCCATGAAAAGCCAGAACTGATGGTCTGGTTGTTCTTTGTAGTGGTAGTTCACAGAAGAACTATAATCCCTGAATTGATACTCTGCTCAATACCTTTAGGAAGCTTGGTTACAGCTATACAAAGTCTCAGATGGTTGCATGCAAAAATAGGCACAAGCTGTTCATGAGGCAAATGCTAAATAAATCTTCATAGCAAAGCTGCTACTGTGGAAAAATTCTCATGTCTATCTGAGAGTTCTAAATTTACCCTAATATGCCAACCTTAGTCCACTCATAACAAGCATTGCCTGCATGTCCAGAATCGCCTGACCCTGATAATCTGCTCACTTGCTTTTTAAATTCTTTTCCCACAGGACTTACCATCTGTATAAGTCTCCAGTGTTTTTTCACAGGGTCTCTGTGCAAATGTGGCCTTGGGGAGCAATCCACCATATTGAACAACTGCAAATAGTTCTCCTGATCTACTTGACAAGCTATACTGGACAAAATGGTGCTATAAGGGAAGAATTATTTGAATGTGAAAAGGGTTATAGCTCACCAGGGAAAGCAGGAAAGCAGACAATGGCCAAAGTATCACTGATGATATTGAGAAAGTGGGACAGTATTATAATTACCTCCTTATCATGGCTGTCTTTTCTTAAACGAGTCATTAAGAATACTTGATATAGATGCTTAAATGGAAAATAAAATTTCCAGTCTTTTTTTTTTTTTTACAGGTTTTTGGGTCTTTCTGTCCACGTTCTGCTTTTGGGGGGAGCTTACCTGTGGCCTTATACAACTATCCAGCTTTGCAAAGAATGAGACATTCATAAGGACTGTTGTGGTTTAACCCTAGCCAGCAACTAAACACCACACAGCTGCTCGCTCATTCTCCCGCCTCCGGTGGGATGGAGGAGAGAATCGGAAGGGTAAAAGTGAGAAAACTCGTGGGTTGAGATAAAGACAGTTTAATAATTGAAATAAAATAAAGTAAAATAGTAGTAATAATAATCATAGAATATACGAAGCAAGCAATGCACGATGCAATTGCTCACCACCCGCCAACCGATGCCCAGCCAATCCCCGAGCAGTGATCACTGCTCGCCAACCGCCTCCTCCAGTTTATATACTGAGCATGACGTCATACAGTATGGAATACCCCATTGGCCAGTTTGGGTTAGCTGTCCTGGCTATGCTCCCTCCCAGCTTCTTGTGCACCTGGCAGAGCATGGGAAGCTGAAAAATCCCTGACTAGTGTAAGCACTACTTAGCACCAGCTAAAACAGTAGCGTGTTATCAACATTATTCTCATCCTAAATCCAAAACACAGCACTATACCAGCTACTAGGAAGAAAATTAACTCTATCCCAGCCGAAACTAGGACAGGACTCAATGCACTTTTATCATGCAAGACCCAGTATAAGTTCTGCTTAATTTAATGAAGAAACCCAGCGCACATTCACTGGATATTTTATGAAGCTGACCGTGCTGCATGTTGGAAGGTCAAGCCCGATCATCAAGAGCCCATAGGAGTACAGGCCAAGAACTGTGTCTTGATCTTAGACATTTTGTTTCTACTCACAAGGAAAAACATCTCTATGTAAGGCATCTGCGGAAAGAACTGCTTAAATGAGTGGTGACAAATCTTTCAGACACTAAAATAAAGGTGAAATAGGGCTGTCAATAGAGCAGCTATAATCATGACAAAAAGCGAATCAGCAGTTTTGCTATTTTAAAGACTATTTAAAATACCAGCTTTCAGACATTTTTGGTTTTACGATGCATCTAAGGGAAATATGTGCTTCATATGAATTCATGGTTATTACACCACTGCTACAACACTTCCGTTTGTGTCAGCATTTTCATGGTGAACCTTGTAGTACTAGATCTGTAACTTGTCCATAAAAATTTGCCCAAGACAGGAACCTGACATAAAAGCTAACATAGATACATTATTCTAAGCTAGGGAGGATTAAACATTTTAACCTTAGACAAATATAAATACAATTAATAACTGGATTCAGGCACTTTCTTGAATCAAATTGAATACATAACACAATACCAAGTGTAATAAATCAATCATTTATAATATCATTATACCCTTCTAATACTGAGATATTTTAAGACATCTTCATTATGTAAACAGGGTGTCTCCATCATTTAAGAAAGGTGTTTTTGTCGTTCTTTATCTTCAGCCAGTTGCTTCATAAGTATGTGTCCAGAACACACACCTTTCATGCAGAGGTGTTACTATTTCCATTTTGTAAATGGGACTTACAGCTCAGAGACTTGCCAAAGATCAGGAAGAGTGAAAAACCAACCTTCTACCCTAAATCCTTAGCCTTCACACCAATCATAGGAACACCAGCAACATTCTGATCTCTTCATCAGAGTGAATTTGCACCAAGAGCTTATATTTTTTATTAAGATCTCTCAGTTCTAAGTCTCTCAGCAATAGCAACTATCACCTCTGTAACAACTGGACTAGAAGCCAACTCAAATAAAAAACATTCTGAGATTGATTCCACATCATCATGCATATCCTTTCAGCAATAAAATTACAAAAATTAAATGGAGATTATTCTGAGCCCATGTCTTTTGGACGACTGTGAGCACTGGTGATTGTGCTATGAACCTAGACTGAATGTTGATATGCACTGAATACATTTATGTTTCTGTCTGGGAGAGACTGTGTATCGTAATGATGATAAAAGCAGTTAGAAAATCGGTTTGCTTCCTCATTCCACAGTTTATAGCTTTGAAAGGAAAAATATGATCTCCTAAGCAATTTGCAAAGCATACAACCTACATTTGAAAAAGAATAAGATTATTCTATTAATGAAGAGGTGCAAGCACAATGTTAGATGACTAAGATTGGAAAGAAAAGGAAAAAGCAACATCACAAAAAGCTGTCCTATTAATCTCAATAGAAGTAGAAAACCCTTGAAATCTAACAAGTCACAATCTTGAAGTCAACTCCCATTAACAGAGGGCTCTGGAGTCATTTGCTGGGGATCAGAGTAAGGTTACTTTTGAAATTCAAATGTGTGCAGTCTAGGTTGCAGTACTGTTTTGATACTGGCCATTTTGATAACACAAAAGAGTATGCTTTAACAATAATGTACCAATGATGATAATGTTGCTGTAGAAGTATTTTAGAATATGTAATAGCATATAGAATACACTAATGTATATTGTTTAAAAAAAAATCTAAGCAAAGTATATTATTTGGGATCTAAGATCCTTAGAGCCGCAGTCTCCAAGATAACAACTTAAACATCTGGTTCCCCATCATGTCTTGCCAGCAGTTCTTGTTTGTTTGCTTTATGTATTAAAGCATCACTTTAGTGTAATTATCACATCATATTCAATATCCACTGTACAGAAATAAAAACATTTGTATTATTAATCATCTTAAAAAGTGGATAAGGTTCCTAATTGCCTTTATCTTCCAAACAACAGAAGTTTCATATTTTAAATTAGTGTAGTCAACAGGTATTAACAGTCTGACAGAGAGAAACATGAAGATCCCTCTCCAAATCCCCACTTCTCATTTATTTATTATTATTGCTAGATTCTAACATTATAGGAAAACTGCTATACAGTGTACTATAATGAAGAAAAAAAAAAAATATATATAAAATATACAACAACTATAAACTCAGATTCCATTCTCCTTGACTCACCACTTAAGCAGGAAGGTGAATTGAGCCTCAATTAGAAAGGTGCATCAAGAGACAAGACACAGAGAGACCCAGTCAGACACTGAGAACAGCTGATGCATACATTTATTTTCTCAGTAGAGGGTGGTGGTACTGTATCGTTTATCATGTGAGAGGCTTAGGACATTGTAGTTTAAAACAGCCAAATTAATCAGTGTACTGACAACTCTTTCTAACAAGATTTCTCCTCACTTAGGTAAGTTCATTTCCAGATATTAAAACCTAATTTTAGTTTGAAGCTCAACCTCAGACTTCTTCTGTGCTACCAAAGGCCACTATAGCACATCCCATCAATACTGTATTTCCAGCCCATGAATCTGAAACAGTTTTCCAAAAGGAAATGCTCTCTGGTTCAGAGACAGGCAGTGAAACTACAGGCCCCGGAGAAGGAAGGGGAGCCGCTTCACGTCATTAACAGAGAATAGCTTTAGAGGAACATTTCATAAGTTTCGGAAGTGCTCAGATCCCATGGTGCTGCATGCCACAGGACCTACACGGGAAAACTAACCAGAGATGCGCACATGCAGGTATATTTATCATTTAATGATTTCTACACATTAAACTCTTGTCACACTTTCTTTTTTGAGTTTTATTTTGGACACTTGTAAAGGCTTTTCTGAAAGACTAATGTTCATTTTCCAAGATGTTTATGATAGCGCTTCTCAAGGAATATCCTGGGATCTCTTTCATGATACCCAACCACAGGAGAATTAGGACAAGAATCTCTATCTTCTAAGGCATTTCTGAATGTAGTTCTCACAAATTCTCTTGCCAGTTTCTGTTCATCTGCAAAACCTCTTTGTTTTGGCAACCAGACATTGTTTCTAAGGGCTTTCTACCCTGAGCCCTCAAAGCATGAAGCAGCAGGAGTGGAAGTAAGAGTCTCGCCTTCGATCATTAACAAAGATCAGCTCTTATGGATGCCTTCAGGCTTACAGTTTTCTCACCACACTTGCCCCAATACTGCTTGACAGATTATCTTTTGTTAAATCACTCCAATTTACAACAGGACATTCACCTTCCTGGCTATTCCTGACACTCCTGTGTGCATCAGGCCCTGGTAAACATTGTCACTGCACCGATGCCATAGCAACATGAGATTCTGGAGAGCTCAGTAATCACTACAAAGTGGCTACACTGAGAAAACTTTTTGCAGTCTAGTTGTCTCTGAATGGTTTCACTGCCATGTTGCTCTACAGCAGCCAGGTACATATTTTGGTACTGGTCTTACAGTTCCTTGTGTATGGCTGGCTTTGGACAACCTGCCATATGATTGGTATGATCCTACCTTTCAGCATAATAGATTCCAAATAACGTGTAACATTTAGGCCAGAGGTAGTTCAAATAGTCTACAATCCTTTGCAAAGTTGTTCAAGTCAGAATGCTTCAGACAAAAATGCCTGAAGATCCATGGCAAAATGTACTTTATCCTGCCAAACTGTTACAGTACTCATATAAGACTGAAGAAAATGGGGTATGAGAGAAACATCCTGAAATAAACTGTGAGTCTTTGTCAGAGTCAACACCCCATGTGAAACAGGGAAAAAAAAGCCTTCCTGTAGCCTCAAAGGATACAACAAATGGAAGTAATTCCACAGGAGACTCCACAGAATTTTATCTATACTGAATCGTACATTGCAGCAGCCAGGCCCTCCTCTGTGTATGCAGGATCTGAAACTTTGTACCAATTGAACTCATGTAAAACAAATCTTAAAGCCAGTCATTCCCTAGGTTCCTTGGTTCACTCAGATTTGGACAGTTCATATGCCCATCCAGATAACCTGTTCTGACAGAAATAGCATTACTATACTTTAACATTGGGCATTTGAAAGTGCAATTCCTTAAACAATGATCATTCAACCTATCATTTCCACATACATTCACTCTCAAGTCTAAACCCTCAATACGTAACTGGGAAGTGTTTACTTTACTCTTACAAAGCTGAAAGCAGACCTAAAGTGCACTGTGACCAATCACACTAAAAAGAATGCATCATCCAAAGGGCAGCTGAAGCAAATTATTCAAATTGTCTACTGGTTCAGAATTTCCTGCATGAAATTCATTGAAATTTGTTTGTATAAAACCAGTGAGATTATAAATAAACTGACAGAAAACAAACTTTGTTGGCAGATCATCCTCAGTGGAAGTTTGAGGGTTTTTTTACTCCAAAGCATCTCTCAGTCTCTAAGAGCACTGCAACCCACACAGCTTTCTAAAAACGTCCAAGAAAACCCAGATTTTTAACATCTGCCTACCAGCCAAACTGACCTCCAAGGTGCTATCCTCTGAATGGCTTTACCCAAAGAATGTGCAATATTGAAGGAATCCTAACTTAAATGGTTTTCAAGGCAACTTCATACACAGAGGAGAAGAAAGTCACGAGCACAAACCTGGGAAAATAATAATGCCTCTGGATTTGTTGGCTTGGCTTTTAATTTTGTTAGAATGCTAATGTATGAAGGTTTAGAAGAAAATAAAAGCACTAAATCAGATGCACTGGAGAGGAAATTGCATCTAGGATGTTGCAGAATATGCTCAGCAGGCCAGAGAAACGAAGCTTTAGGACTCTATCTGCCTATATAAGACCTGGATTCAGTATTACATCCCTGTTTGACAAAACACCTCAGCACAGGCTTAAAGCTAAGCCTATGCTTAAATTCCACTGAAGACAAGATAGATTTTTTAAGCTGTCAATCACTAGAGAAGCTAAAGGCTTTGAGTTCAAATATCCTAATTCTCACCTGCAGACAGCAGGACTCCCATAAGAGAGAACGATTTTCTGTAACATACCTCACTATTTGAAGAAAACAGTTATTACAATTTTCAAACCCTGAAGTTAGGTATTTAAATCCCAAGCTAGGTACATAAATAATAAAGCTGCATGATTTTCAGACATGCTGAGCTCCCACTGATTTTAATGAGAGCAGTACGTGTTCAGATCCTCTTGAAAGAAAGATTGTTTAGATACCCAAGTATGAATGAAGAAGCTTGACTTTCAGATGGAAACTGGTTTTATAAGAGCCAGCTGGAGTTTTTTAGTTTACGTTGTACACCACTGATTAGGGATTCTGGCTCTGAGTGATCATCAACCAGCACGTTACACAGAAAGGGCAGTACTTTTGTTTACAACGTGATGGTACCCGTGGTAGAAATAGACTGCCGTCCAACTACTAAAGGTGAAGTCAAAAAATGTGCAATTTAAACTGAGTTTCTTCACTAATAGCTCCACGCACACCTGGATTTCCTAATAAGAAGAAAGGAAGCTATAGTGTCACAAGGAAAGATCATAGCTTCAGACTTCTCAGACATGTCAGGGGCAAGACATATTTCACTGTTCCTGATTTGCTATGGGTCTTTTAGTATGCATCTGACCCAAAACAAGTTCTTTTACGTGGCTTCTCCATTACAAGAAAGGTAAGATCTTGGAATCTGGAAACAGATAAGCTGTTACATACTTTGGCCAGCAAATTTCAGAATGTCATTGCCATTTGACCCTCCAAGGTCTATTCCCGAGGCGGTATGGAAACGCAATACACAACCTGTATGAATCCTATTTCCATCAACTTGCAGGTGCCAGACTCCAGCTATTAAGCACTAATCCATAAACATTGATCACTATCTCCAGTACCTTCTTTTGTCAATATATCCAGTGGTGAAAGCAAAATACTGTGCAGTCCTTTGGAAGAGATCCTTTTGCAGTGTCTGGGATACAGCTGACAGGAGATAGCGGCTTATTGGCGCTCAGACTATTAAAACAATGTGTGTGGCACAATCTATCATCCATGTTAAACATTAAGCAGTCTCTAATATCAATTATCAGTTATGAGCTGATAAACAAATTTTTGCAACTAGCAGCCCAGTGAAATTACAGTCTGCTGGTAAGAAACAATTTCACCTCCTTTTCTACACTTATTCTCCCAGACCATTCTCAAATAAGGAGAAGGAAATTCAATTTTCTGAGAGAAGCCACTGAAAAACTGGGGAAAGAAATTCTCTACGGGATTTTCAGATGTTGTTTCCAGATTTTTTACTTTACGAGATCATCACATTTCCCAGTGCCACACTGCATTTATTAGTGTAAACAACTTGATGGGTGAGATCATATCAGCAGATCAGTAGGCAAGAAAACATTCATATTGCTGGCAGAGTTTAGATACCTGTTCATTACTTTCAGGGAAGTAATGCTCATTACTTTCAGCAAATTGCTCATAAGGACACCGTTTTTTCAAGCAGCTGTTTATTTAACTGCTTAATGGGTATTCTTGTCACACTAGGCCCAGAAAAGTCACATCAAAACCTTTGACACATCACCTGGTGCTATTTTATATTTTAAGAAATTTGGCACACATCACACTACAGTATAATGCATTATTAGTGTCATTCCAGGATATGAGATAATCAACCAGAAAAATCCTTTGGGATCAAAGGAAATTGAATAACTGACATTTCTGCATGAACAGACGTGTAGGGGGAGTGAAGAAATTGCCATTTGAGGAACAAACTGTTCAAAGAAGCTTAATTATTTCTCTCTCCCTTTTTCTCCTCATAAAGATTCCTAATTGTGTCCTATTTAGGTCTCAAATTTAAGGTCTTTCCTCGGCTCAGTGCCTGGATTTCCCACCATCTACATTGTGAGCCCTGGAAAGTCACAAAACACAGAGAAATTCTCTGTTAAGAATCTGATCATGTTACTCAGACCGTTTGGCCTTGGGCTTGCATTCGTTACATGAAATGAAATGCTACGAAATGCTATGAAAGCCAATAACAGAGGGGATTAGGGAATCTCTCCAGATAGCTCACTCTCTTCCCAGCCCCTTCCCTTCTCCCTCTGCACTAGGCCAGGCTACTTTCCCAGATCAGTCTGTGTGCATTTAAACAAAATGCAGACTGATGCAGTATGTTGAGGTAACTGAATTCATCTCTGGGGGAAGAAGGAAAAAAAAAAAAAAAAGTGAAAATAAAGAAAAATCACTGTTTATCTGAAACAATACAAACCTATTCTGATGGGTATAAATAGTCACCGGAAAAATTACTTTTGTGACCCAGTATAGCAAAACCAGCATTTCTGTTTGGCATAGGCTTGGCAGCTTTAGTTCAAAAACAGTCCAGGTTGGAAAAAGTACATGTCTATCACACACATAATGGTTGTTAGTGTTCTACATTGACATAATTTATGAATACCAAGAGCACTAGATTCTGCAACCAAGGTTCTGGAAAAGGCATATTAAAATATATTTTATAACTTCTTTAATTCTTTTATTTCTTTAGCTGTGAATGCCTCCCTTTGGTCATTTTTCACATATTTTACAAGCCTGCACATCTAATCCCCGAGCAAACTATCCACAACAAAGAGGCAGCTCTTGAACAAAAGAAGTAGTCAAAGAAGCACCTGTACACTTGGATAAAGACAACATTTTCCCGCTACATCATATGAATACAAAATACATACACACACACAAACCTCCAGTGAATTTATAACATATTTAAAATATGTCACTAACAGAATTTCTCACCAGCATTTCTCCAGAATGTCTCATGTCCCACATCTCAGAAAGCTGCTTGCTCGATGATAAAAACCACATCTTAATAGGCGGTGTTTAACTCATTACGGTGTTAGCAATGGCATGACCTCTGCTGCACAGACAGGAAAGGGATTTTTGAAACCAACCAACCTTAATTACTTTCAATTTACTAAACACGTAAGATAGCAGTAGGATGCTTAAAACTGACAAAATTAACAGCTCGCCTTTAATTATCTTCAACTAAGTAGCCAGCTAAGGAGGTATCTTTAGAAGCAAGTAAATGAATTAGGCTTATGAATCCTATAGTAGGATGGGATTTAGTAGGATGTCCATTCCACACAGCAGCTGCTGAAAAATATCACTTCAGTTGTTGCGTTTACCTGGGTGACCATACAAAGGAGGGGTCAGATAGGATCGAGCTCGGATGAGCAGAGGGGTCGAGGAGCAACCCAGTCAGAGAAGCAAATGCAAGCCGCAGTGCAGGTAATGCTTCTCTAGGGAAACCATGCCCTTGCAGAGGCCTGCTGATAAGTGTGCGGCGTTTGTTCACAGTGTCTTGGCCTTGTTGTACAGTTTCTAAACCTAGCATTTTCCTTTGGGGAACAAACAGCATCGTTAAGTTTCTTAACGCAGGGCGTACCATATGCCAGTTGGGCCTTACACACGGGTTTGCTCCTTGCATCTTTCTCTCCACAGCACATCTGTGAGGAAAATCAAAGGCCTTTTTCCCCATTAGTGAATAAGTAGACATTAGGTTTGTGAATTGCAGCATGCAAACAATGGGACAATTCAAGAATTCTATTTTAATATGTTCATGAGCTAAGGTATGTGCATAATTATGTTATCCTATATATTTATCAGAAAGTATATGTACTAATACAGTAATACAATGCCATCTTCCTAAAGGCACACTTTGACTTATGTGAATATTTCAAGCCAAAGCCAGGAGTCCTTTCCCACTGGCATGCCCAGGCCTACATCCACATTCCTACCAGCAACAGCCAGAATTCGGTCTGAAGAGAGAATGCAGAAGCAGCGCTTTTCAAAACTCCTGCAGAAGAGCAGGTACCTGAGAAGTACTTGTGAGTAAAAGCAGCACACTGCTTCGGGCAGGGAATTGCATCTTGCTCACACACATCTAGAGGAATTCACAACTTCTAACAAGGTTCTATTTTCTCTCTTCTCAATTTCATCCCAAAGACCTACAGTTCCCTTAAAGAACCAGAGCAAAAAAGTGATTCAAGGAGAGTTCTTAAGCAGCGATCACACTGTGTAACCTGTCTGAAGGTTTACCAGTACAGTTCAAAGGGCATAAAAGGGACCTTGATTCTTTGAAGTACAGCTCCCCATGGTGTTTTTTCCCATAAAGGCAAAACATATGCCATAAAACTTTATGCTCAAACTTACAGGAATCTGGCTGAGGGCCTGGGAGTGCAAGGAAACTAATTAGTTCAAACCACCCCCTGGTTCCCCTGTTACCTCCCATCCAAACAGTAGCAAACCCAACAGAAGTTAAAAAGCTTTAATAAAAGTACAGACCAGACCACAGGACACACGTTTTTCTTTACACAGGTTTGGGTTTTTTAAAAAAAAAAACCGCTAAAAGAACAAGAAAATAGGCCCTAGCCAGACTGCATATCTTTTTAATGTACGGGAATTCCCCAGTGGCATATGGGGAAAAAAGGAAGAGATTCCAGTTTTACTCAGGTATCAGTAACATGGTATTTTTATATATACCTGTATGTACTATTAGAGCAAGTGCAGTATTTCAGTGCTGCTTTCCAGGGCATTCAGTAACATTACATGCACTTAACTAGAAAAGAAAAAAGGTCAGAGAGTAGCAGCAGCACACAGCCTCGCCAAGGGCAAAATGGGAGACCTGCTCACTGCAACTCGGACTTTTACAAGAGTATGTGAAAGATACTGTGGTCAGGTATGGCAAAAATAATTGATTCCAACAAGAGATATTACAGCAACAGTATGCTGTAAAGTGCTTTGCTGAGGAGGTTACGGAACTGATGAAGGCAGGCACAAATCCAACAATCTCCCTGCCCGAACTGTCCTATTAAGTTATGATAATGCTGCCATTTCCACTGACTAAGAAACACAAAGTTAAAGAGACTGACTGTACACCCTCACCTGAGTATGTCGCTGTACAGCCTCAAAACTTAAACTCTGTTCTCTGTAAGCACAAACCAGAATACTCTGGCCCACATATGCCGTAGAGTAGGCTGTTCCAGTAACTGTGGCTAAGCTATACGTGGAATTTCAATATTTACTATTTTGGGGGGAGGAGGAAGAGGAGAACGTTGACCATCTCTTCTCCCCCAACTCATCTTTTCCCAAGTCCCTTCTTCTCTTACTTTACATTGTGTGAATGAGCTGTCAGGGCCATTTTATGTAGCTTCAAAAGCATTTTTACAAACTGTGACACCCACATAAATTAGCTCCTGGTCTCACTTCCTGTTAGCTTGACTCATTTTCCAGCACTGTGCCATGAGATTTCCCCTATGCTGAGCTCTCCACCTGCCAGAAGCAGACAGCTAATTACATATGTGCCTTGTGGGCTCCAAGAGCAGCAGAGAGACCAAGTATTGTGCCATAACTGGATTTCTCACTCCTGCCCAAAGGAACTGGCTGGGACGCATAGCCCAGCGTGTCTGTGTACAAGTCCCACCCTCGCACGGGATTCTCCCAACTCCTGATCACAGAGCACTTTTCTACACTAACAAGAATAAACTTAAGAGGTTGTGCTTGAATGTGATCAATATCTAGCACAGTCAAGCTTTGCCCTGGCTGGCTAATTTTTGGAGACAGCTACTCTAATCAAAAGAGCCAGGAAATGATGACTAAGAACAGCTGCTGAGAGACCTATGGAAAAACGATACCCTGACAATTGCTTTCAGTTTCAGAAAGCTTTCCGTTTTCTCTGGATAGTCACATCAAATGAAGAAGAGTCACAAGATCTGGTCATGTAATACAGGTACCAAAAATACCTCTGTGCATGACCTGATGATCATGAATAAGATCTCACAAGACACTGTGAAATTCCTCAGAACTGAGATAAAGTGGTGGTGAAATTCCTTAGAACTGAGATAAATGTGCTTAGTTCTCTGCAGAGTTGAGAACTTTTGAGATCACTTTGGACGTGGACCCATTGCTCAATTGGAAAACCCAAGTTTGCCTATGCAAATCCATATTCTGCATCATATTCAGTTTTACACATGACTAGAGTCACAGAAACCCATGTGACCACTTTAAGTAGCAAGGGTTATCGACATGAATGTTTGTGGGCTCAAGACCTGAGAGCACCAACATCCACATCCTCTCACACAGTCATTTCATTTTTTGTATCGTTTGTGGGAGAAAGAGCAATTTGCAAAGTAATACACTTATTGCACTGTGATTTGAATTTGCATAATAAAAGCATTTGCTTTTTAAAGCATATATTAATCCTTAGAAGGGAGAGAAAGTGAGTGTTCTAATATAATTCAAGATAGCTAGACACAGTTCCATTATTTTAATTTACATTTTATTGGGTTTTTGCTTTGGTAAAGAAACACATGTTATAACTAATCACAGTTCTAATTACTGCCTGATTCTATCTTTTATTACTGCTAAAATTTCTATTAAGGGAATGAAAGAAACTAATAGGATCATTAAAAGATCAATAGGAAATATTGCTTACATAGAAGTTGCATTGTATAAACTTCAAGTCAACAGTTAGGATCAAAAGAATTCCTTGGGAACAGAGAATAACACATTCATTCCACTTAGGAAAGAACATGAACTGATTTAAAGGCTATCCACAAGAAGAATTCCTTTTAATTTCATTCCTCTGAGAGCAATAGGCAAACTAAAAACACAACAAAATTTTGATTATCTTTCCATCTCCACACTTCTAATACTCTTCATATAAAGTCTGAATATCTTTAAAGTGTATCACTAAGATCCGGAATGCATGTGACATTCCTGAATGTAAGCAACATGGGAATGTGACTCACTTTAAACTGTAGCCTCATGGCCAAGGTTCTCATTCTCAAAATGATGCTCACGTAGATCCTATTGACTCTCCAGTCCATCTAAATCCTCTTTTTCACTAAGTTTTGGCAGAAAAATAATTATTTCACTTAAAGTCACTACTCTGCCTGAAGTGGTTAATCCAGCATGAATGCAATACATAAAAGTATTAATATGGTCAGTGCCTTTTCCCATATGAGAATACCTACTTTGATGCATCTTCTTACTGTGGCTGCCAGAGTGCAAAGTACAGATGTACTGACATAAGTACAATGGTAGAGCACGATAACTTCTCTACTTGTTTATTAATACTTTTAATACTTTTTAAAAACTCAAATTCCACATCAATTTCAAATCTAAACGCAAAATTCCATGAGAAGCTGGTACGGCCTACCCAGTGGGCAGCAGCATCAGCCCAGCAGTGTCAAGTCCCAGAAAGTATAAGGAAGAACGTATAGGTAGTGCATTTGAAAGCACAGCTCATGTAGATGCAGTACCTGTCCCATAACACCAAGAAAAACAAAGAGTGGATATTGGGTACAAACATATGAGTGATGCAGGTGCCCAAAATTAAAACCAAGGAACTTCTGGATCTGCTCAGATCATTACTTACCTAAAAGTATCTCTCTCTCTCTTTTCTGGTTCTCCAGTGAACTCTGCTATGTTCTCTTTCTTCAAAAGTCTTTGAAAAAGCAACTCTGTCAAGACTGGAAAAGAAAAGAATTAAAACCAGAACAAAACAAATTAGCGCTCCAAATACTTCAGCACCTGAAAGTCAACTCATCTCGCTTGGTCACTTGCTGTGATTGCTCCCTCCTCTTCCCACAGGTCAAAACGTCAAAGTCTTGCTACCCTCCCATACCTTGATTCGGTAATAAAACCTTAAGGGAAATATATTTGGGAACTCTATCACCACCCAAACTAGTCGGTCTCAGCATAATCAACCTGCCCAAGATTAAAGATCTCAGAAGCAGATTTCAAAGCCTCCTTTATAAATGCACCATGAATTATGGCTCACCACTTTTCAGCATGGCACATTAAAAGATATTTTACAGCTTTCTGTCTAGGCACTTTTCACGAGCTCGTATAGTTAACTAAGGAATCGATGGGCAGTTGACTTGGTTGCAGGTTAGCCATGTTAGAGGACAAACTATGTCCACAGAGAGCTAGCTCCGTTCTAAACAAAGTTTTCAAGGTAAAGCAGAGTGTCCCATGAATGTAGTCTACTTCCAATGTAGGTCAACTGAAATCAAAAGGTGCCAGCACTGATGCTGTAGGTCTGTGTAGAACCAATTTACAGTGCCTTCCTGGGAGTCTGAGCATTGATAAACGTGATATAGAAACACACGATCACACCAAAATAGCTGGAGTCCTCCAGAGGGTATAATGTCTGATCCAGCTACAGTGGCACCTGTATTTATAAGCATTCCTATGAGCTAGAATACTGCAAGAACGAGAAGAAGAAACTCCAGTGGCCCTCCAGGAGCCGAAGTGCAGGCAGCACGGTCTGAGCTGAATTTAAGAATCCCTGATTCAACGCAGTGTTGTGGAGACAGCCCTGAAGTGCATCCCCAGAGCCTCCTTTGATGTCTTCTATTCAAGCTTTCTCACTATCTATTGTTTCCCAGCCCCCACTACGCCAGGTAATGGAAACTTGACTATACAGACCTTAAGAAAGGAAGCGGGAGAAAAACCCCAAACTTCTCAATACACATATTAGAAGGCCGAGAAAGTTCAAGTACTCTATGGCGAAATGGGCTGAGCTAGAAACAGCACTGCCAGCAATAGAAACAGAAGCCCTTTTGCTTCTGCTACTAAGAGTACTAGCAATTCTGCTATTTTTAAAGAAAGACAGGATTAAAGGGATGCTGCAAGCCAGCACCCATAGTTTATAAAAATGGGGGTGATAGTCAACAGAAAACTTGATTTCAAGTGGGTAAAAACTGACATGAGATCAGAGTGAATTTTATCTAATAGAATGTTATAACTGTCTACTTTCTATTTCCCACAAGGAACTATGAAAAAAGAGGTCTTCCTGCTTGAAGCAGGATTGATATTTAAAGTCAAAGACCTCCAATGTTCCTAAAAAATACATATTCTATGGCCTAGTAAACAAGTAATAATGCATATTTCAGATAAGCAAGTCACATCCATGAAGAAGTGGCACATAGCTGACAAGTCCTAAATCATAACATCCTCAAAAGCAAACACAATAAAATTCATAAGACCACACAAAAAGTGAAAGAGGATATTCAGGTCACAAACCTACCTGACTGAAAGATTAGAATGAGTGAAAATAGGAAAAAAAATTTGATTTTTTTGCTCCCTCTTCAGAATAAGGTAAAAATATTCTAAAGTACAGCATATATGCCGCACTGGTATATCTTGAATTGCGTACTTTTTCACTTTAAAAATTTGCCTGCATGAACAGTGTAATGATGTAGATGTTTTGGTTTACACTGAGTGTGTTATCTTTTTTAAAAAGATTCATTGTGAATACATACTGACTTTCAGTAAATTTCTATTTGAAATTTCTATTTGAATTTCAAAAAGGATTCTTGCCTTCTTTCCTGAACAGTTGCCGTTTCTTGACTACTACATGACAGACAATCTGGAAAGCAATACTCAAAATTGTATTTTGCAGTAAATTATGTTTTGCGGAGGTCAAAGGGATAGTTTTCACAAAGCTCTGATTGGAATCATCTTTTATACAGTCTCTTTTTTTACATTATGGTCTTTCTTCTCATATTTAAAAACAAACACTGTTTTCTGACTGCAGATTATCAAGCAGACTAAATGGAATGTAAGGAGTCAATTAAAAGAAATCAGCAACTGGTTAACCCGAAGCCAGCAAAGAAGTTCATCAGAAAACTGATTAGTTTGAAAACAAAGAAAACAGAACTTTGACACTCTCAGAGCATCTCTTTTGGTCAGTAATACCACTGGAAAATGGAAACAAAACGTTGCCATTTAAAAATTATATACTTTGCTTAACCTCTGCTCCAAAGGGACGTTGTATGGCTAAAAATACAGGCTGAAGGTAACACAGTGGGACATAGTTTATAGCTATTTCACAAGACTTTTCATCAAAGGAAAATAACGCTGTTATAAGAGCGATCCATGCTTGGCAATAAGGCACCAGCAGGTGTGAATGCAATTCAGCAAAGACTGCCCCGAAACCATTTGTTACCCTTGTTTACGCTTACTGTTTCCATACAGAATCTGTTCCTCCTGACACTGCCCCCTGTTTATAAGAACCAAGCAAATCATTGGCTTCTGTATGCAACTCCGAGACATCTGTTTTCTTCTTTTGTCGCTGTATCTTTTTTCTTTTCAGGATTCAGTTGCCTGGAACTAAGCCAAGATCTGGTATCAATCAAACCAGTGGATTAATTTACTCCAATAATAATTATAAAGGTTTTTTTTTTTGAAGGCGGGGAGAACATGAAGGGGGTTGATTCAATATCATGCAGCATTTCAGGCAACACCCTATTCTACCGGTACAGTGATCTTCATCTGCTAACATTTTATCATTTTCTGAACAGTACTTCTATAAATCATTGGTTTTCTAGTAACAAAGAGGATACATATGTGTCAAATGAACACTTAAAATGATGACAATGATTGCACTCCAGCCTTTCTGTATTTCCTGGCATTTACAATATCACCTTGCCAGTCTCTTAACAGTTATAAACAACTTACTGAAGATACTACTTTATGACCAAAACCTAAAGATTTCTTGACCATCTGCTTTTAGCTTTTATGCCTTTAGCTGTTACCTTTGTTCTTGTCTTCTGTTCCACATTTGGATTATTAAGGGATTTCCCCTGATGTACTGACTTTCATGCACTGGCTATCAGTTTGCCCTCCCCTCTTTCCTGATCCTACCATATGCCTTGTCCAGTAACTAAAGTCCACAGGTACAAACACTTCTCTGCCATGAACTGGCACTAGTTATTCATGTTGCCTTACAGGAGGAAGCTGATAATGTTTCACTTCAGGCTATGTTTAAATTTTTGCAATAAAAAAGCTATACAAGGAGATACGGAGATTAAAATTGGGCATGACATGGTCCAGGATTCATCTGCACTAATGTAAGTAGCAAGAGTTTTCATTTCTGAGGGATGCTCATGCATGAGTAGCTATTTTTAAGGGTTGTTTTGTTTTGTTTTGTCTTAAGTTTATGTGAATTGCAGAGACAATATTTTTACAAGAAAATGTTTCAATATAGCAGATAATGTATTTTAACTACATAAATTTTGCATGCAGAGCCTGAATGTTTTACATGGTTTCAATGATCGGCACTGTAACAGCTTAAACAAAGACAATCACATGGGCTTAATAAAGTCAGTGGTAATAAAAAAGAAAAGCTTTACTTTAAGAGGAAAATATTTATATTGAAAGCAACAATTATATAGTACTTTTCATCCCCAGAAGAGCTTTTTAAGTGTCATCTGGTGGTTTGATCGAAAGACCGAGAGCCAGGATTGGATTTCTTCTCCCCACTGCCACCAACTTGCTGTGTGGCCTTGGACCAATCACTTATTGTTGGATTTTCAGCAATGCCAGGCACCCATCCTAGTACTGCTGAAAAATCAGACCATCAATCTCTCTGGGCCTCATTTTTTCCACCTGTAAAATGAGATTAGTTACTCTATTTTGCAAGGCTGTCAGCAACATTAATCGGTATTTGTAGGGTGTCTGGAGATCCTCAGATAAGAGCGCGCTACAATAACCTGGCTTTATTTACGGCAATGTAAGATACTCCTCATGCCAAAGAACTGAAATTGCTCCCTGAGGTGGAGCAGAGCTGCCCTTAAGTGTAGGAAATAGGAAGTGGGATAAAAGTGAAGCAATAGTGTTTCCCAGTTCTTACTAGCAATGATTATACCCTACCAGCTACATTGCAATAGCTCCTGAGAGCCACTGTGGGAAGCAGGAAAAAAGTGGAACCCCTAGCTCTCTTCCTCTCACTCGCCACTTCCAGCCTCCATCCCTCTGTGATCAGTACAGAACAGCACCAGTGAGTCAGGCAGCTACTGTTCGTGACCACTTCATATTATTCTTAATTGAAACTACCCTGCTTGCTGCTTTGGTGTTTCTCAGACCAGCTCATGGAGGCACCACTTTCTTTGTCTTCACCATTTGCAAGCACTTTGGAAGCTGCCCTATCCCTTTACACTCTGAATATGAAGCACCTGACAGCTCTCCAAGACAGCAGCCTCTAGATGCTATTACAATATTAACACATTCAGGTAAAGTCCTTCTCTTCTCAGCTGGGCAAGGCCCCTTTCCTCCCTCCCTTGCAGCAGGAGCTTAGGCTCCACTAGGTGTGTAGTACCTCACACCTGTCCCAACCTAGGTAACAGGCTGCAGAAATGGTGAGAGGACTTCTTCCCACTCCTGAAAAAAAACAAAAGTGCATCATAGTAGAGAGTAGATACAGCAAACTGAGTACCTGCCACGTGCACTACAGATCTGCCAGAGAGGAGACTATCTACTGAGGAACATGGTACACTGCAGCTTCATTTCTTCAGGACCTCACAAATACACACAGTTATCCAGAAAAAGGAATAAAAAAATTTTTGAAAGGCCAGCATACCCTACAAGGCAAGAAAGAAGCTAGAGCTAACTCTCCAGCATGGACTCCTCCAAGAACCCCTGCTCCATGGATAAGGCAGACTAGAAAGAGGACAATGTAAAAAAGCTAAATGGGAACTAATTAAAACACAACTCGCACACAAGGGCTGCTGGAATGCACAGGATCAATTTTCATTGTCATCGCTACAGCAGAGCCAGAGAACTTCAAAGGCTTTTTATCAGATTCTCCAAGGCACATAAGAATTAGGTTCCAAAACTACCTCTCTTAAATCCTCTATTCTCCCAGGCAAATTTGGTATCCAATTATGGATTCGGCATAGCCAAGTCCTTATTGAGTATGGAAACTTATCTACTGGAGTCTCTCTCTCCTCCTCTTCCTCCAGGTATAGAAAGCCACCTGATTTGTTTAGGCTATTTAATCTACTGCCAAACACCATCTTCTTTCAAGTTCTAATTCTCTATTTCCTCTTCTCTAAAGTTCAAACAGTTAATTCCCACATGTCCAAAGTGCCTAACTTCTATCCTGAGCTTTTATCCCATTTTCAGTTCTTGGTAACTACCCAAGTTAACTTCCTTCTTGCCCTGAGCAGCTGATAAATCCCCTCACACCCAGCCTCTCAGCATTGCAGCCTGCTCATTTTACCTGACAGGAAAACCTTCTGAGTTTAGCTCCTAGTGCCTGACCTACATATCTGGAGAAGTTTGGAGTGGAGAATTTGGTTCTACAGCAGTTACTGGGGATATTCAATAATCTTTTTTGTGACAGTTTAATAGTCATATATACACCTCTGTATTATTCTGATATCTCTAAGTTCATGATTCCTCCAAAAGAATTGACATGTTAAATATCCCAGTTATTTAGCACAAGATCTTTCGTATACGACAAAATGTATTTGAAACCACAATGACTTGAAATGACTTTAATAAAAGGGATACTCAAGGCTTATGAGTCTTTGATTTTCATTTTCACTAAGGCCCTTACTGTACCCTGGCAGAACAAAATGAGAACAAATGGAATATAGACATGCCTTATACTCACTTTAAACATAAATGAGAGGAGTCCCCCTGTCTGGTAAAAAGAGAAGTTGGTCAGTTTACCACATTATGACAAGTAGTCTTTTCTCCAGCAATGAAGGTCTATTATCCTGCTTCACCAGCACCTCTCAGCAAGTCAGTGAAATTGTTGTAGACACGAAGAAAAGCTCATCTTTGAGTATACAGCATCACATATATATCACCCTCAGAAGTTGTCTTACAAACTCATGAGCTATTTTTCCCCACACCTAGTTTCCTACTATCCTTTACAGAAACTAACTTGAAAAGGTCTTTTTCTGGGTATTCTGGGAGATTTACAGCATTTTGTTACTTGCTGTTATGCTTGCTGTTTCAGTTTGAGGGACACTATTGGTATACTAAAAATATCAGTAATGAAGAGTTGGTGTGACAGGTATAATCAGCAAAAGCTTAAAATGCAGTATCTCTCAGAGATGAAGTGTGTAGTTTAATGTATACACACAAATGTCCATCACATTTCTTTTCGTGGGTACACAGAACAACGGACTCAATCTTTGAGAGGTGCCACAAATCATCATTTCTATTAGCCAATAATAAATAGTCATTTACAAAGGAGCCTTTTTACAGGATCACTTATACACACAATGTAGAACATCCTCCTTATATTTGCATTCAGGTTCAGCTATGAATCACTGTATGAAATCTGGCTGTTTGTTGGCTGGCAACTTTAGCAAAAGATTCATTTCTCTTTTATATCTCTGCTTTTTTTGGGGGGGGCAACCTTCCTTAAAGAATGCAAATTAACAGTGATGTCAATATTCTTAAAAATATTTTTTCCACAGACAACCATTTTAACAGGTACAGTCTGAAATCCCAGAGGACAATATCACCTGTGCACTTAAAATTTCAATGTGATCTTACAACCTCAACCCAGTCCCACATGATCACGACATTCACTTGAGGAATTTCCTGTTCCCATGGGATGATTATTCATCCCTGAAAAGTGCTCAGAATATGATGGCATAATCCAGTTAACATTTGTTCGTCTGAGTGTTGTATTCTTTCCACAGCACTGCATCAGCCTGAGATTATAGGGTTGCAGTTTTTTAAAGCTCAACAACCAGATCCTCTCTCTGCTCCTTGAACTTTGCACTTGTGAGAACACAGCCTCACACAGCACCTCCTGCTGA
>NW_009193246.1:93752-100259 GCF_000690835.1 Fulmarus glacialis
TGTTTGACGATAGTAGGAAGACTGTGACTTCTTGCCCACAACACAGAATTTACTCCATCGTAAAATCAGTCTCGCTTCGTTCCTTCCTGCTCTAAAGACATAGGTGAAGGGCTGGCTTCCTTTTTCATTCCAATTTTACATCAGTGACTGCAGCGGAATTACACATAAATGATACTAGCTCAAGAAAGAAGAGAACAAAGCCCTAATACTTCCCCTCCTCCTGACCACAAAGATGTTCAAAAATTGTATTTCCTTGCATCCCTTTGAAACATAATTCAGTTGCTTTGTTAATTTCAGGAAGATCATATTTAAACTCTTTTTTAACAGCTCCATGCCCAGCTGGGAGGTGCAAGGCTATGATCAATGTAGTAACCATACAACAGATGAGTTTCAAGCACTGCCCATTAGGCTTTATGGATTGCTTTAAAGTGCGCTTTAAAAAAAAAAAACAAGGAAAGAAATTAAAAAACCCACACTACCATTTTAGCTTCCACAAGCCGTTATATGATCCTCATTTTGCAGAGCTAGGGGAGAATAAAAACCCAGCCTTTTAGACCTTGGAAACAGGTGAGTGCATTAGACAGCTGGGCCCATGAATGTCATACTGTCCCTCCATTTTCACTAATGGCTATGCTTAGTTCTCAAACACCAACAGGGAACTGAAATTATCTCCAAAGGGTACAAATTCAAACTTTTTGCTGACACTCAAGAGCAGAGCAGAGAGAGCTGGACACTGACAGGCAGTTACTCAACACAGTAGTTTTACTCCCTGCTTAAGAGTTGTGATTTTCAAAATACGACAGATCACTGAAGAACAGTTAGAAGCAAAAAGAGAAGCTCCGAGTTGTTTATTTTGGAAGACAAAATTCCTCAGAACATGTGTTATTTAGGGATTTTTCAAAACTGGCTCAGCAATCCTGGTTTCCCTTTGTAAGTGCCCCCAGGTTTGCATTAGCTGGGGTTACGCAAACAGAATCTCTTAATTGGATGCAAATGCTGGAATTGTACGTATATAAAAGTGTGCATGGATAAAATGCTGGTTTATTAAATCTTCTAACGTATCACTGATACATATAATGAAGTGTACTTTTCTGCAACTTTAAGTATTAATAAGGCCTTCTAGTTATTCAAGCCATAGTTAAGAATACAGTTTTGGGAACACACATATGAAGTTAAAATGAACATATCACCTAGAAAAAGAAAACCCCAATGTTTGCCAATCAAACTGAATTAATACCCAAGCTGTGTGAGTAACTTCAGAAATATCAGTGTAGTGGTAAACTTGATGCTGCTTTGACAGTCTGATTCTGTATACTAAAACACGGTGTTAAAGAACAGTTGCATTCCTACAGCCATTGCCCACAGGAATGCACGTTTTACCTTTTGTTTAATTTCATTCTAAAAGAGAAAAGTCTGCAAGTAACAGGTCTACGTTTTTCCTCTTTAATCTGTTACCCTGACCTTGTATCAACACGCATACACAGGCACCTAAAAATACTAATTACAATGGAGCTGAGGTAATGATGTCTGGATTTTGGTTTCTTCACGTTTTTAATGTATGCAAAGAAAGTTAAATAGGAGTTCCTGCTACTCAGGTGAGAACTGAGGAAGAGGTCTGTGAAAGAACTGTTAGCCTGTTAGTTATGCTAGAACTCATTAGCCCCTTGGAACAAAAATGGTCCAAATCAATCACTAGGAGGGGATTGCTTTGTTGGATGAGAATCTAATGCATTTCTGAATGCTATTCCCTCCCCCTCTCCCTGCCTACCTCACCCTGACGCCTGCTGCGTACGTGCCACTCTCCTTGCTTAGTTCCCTCGTGATGCCTGTCCCATCAGCTGCCCGCTTAAGGGATTTGGAGATCACATCCTTGGTGTACTTTTTAGGTGTACCTTTTTTCTTCCACAATACCTTTACAATTTTAAAACAGTGGTGAGTAAGATACCTTGCTGATGCAATGGGAGCTATTTCGTTGACACTAACATTGGGATGTGGCCAAAACGATTCACATTTCTTTTTCCTGCAAGATATATCTATCACATTCAGGATTTACACAATTAGAGAGAGATTACATGACCTTCCCAAACATTCACAGAACTTCTGTGCCAGCACAATCAATTTGGCATTATTTCTGATCATCACCATAATGAACAGGTTACTTGGGGTCACACTTACAGCTATAGACAGACACCCTGTACCATATCAGGAGTTCTATATGCAAGGAGTGTACAAATGGAGCAATATCATCTATATAAAACATTGTGTATTAATGTATACGGATGTAAGGAGGTGCAGGTTTCCTCACTCAAGCCAGTGGATTAGGCACTATGTGAAGGATTGTACAGATACATAAGGGGAAAATGGCATTGCTCATTTTAACTTATTCAATGAAAAAACAGGAGCTGTTTCAAGACGATTTGGCCTGAACCCTATTGTAATCAGTCTTAGCCTTTTTAAAGGAAGAATTGAGTCATCTACAAAAGGAGAAAGAGAAAAAATCCCATCACAGAAAGCTCTGCTGTGAATCTAGTGTCAGTAAACAGCATACAGCTGCAGAGTAAGACTGCCATACATTGCTGCTTTGAGTCAGCCAGCAGCATGTGCTAAATGCATACTGATTTAGGGCCAGATCCTTTAAAGTACTTGTGCTGGTTTTGACTGGGATAGAGTACAGTTAATTTTTTCCATAGTAGCTAGTATGAGGCTGTGTTTTGGAATTGTGTTGAAAACAGTGTTGACAATTCAGGGACGTTTCCATTACTGCTGAGCAGGGCTTACACAGAGTCGAGGCCTTTTCTGCTCCTCACCCCACCCCACCAGCGAGGAGGCTGGGGGTGCACAAGGAGTTGGGAGGGGACACGGCTGGGACAGCTGACCCCAACTGACCAAAGGGATATTCCATACCATATGACGTCATGCTCAGCGTATAAAGCTGGGGAAAGAAGAAAGAAGGGGGGGGACGTTCGGAGTCATGGCATTTGTCTTCCCAAGTAACCGCTATGCGTGATGGAGCCCTGCTGTCCTGGAGATGGCTGAACACCTGCCTGCCCGTGGGAAGCAGGGAATGAATTCCTTGTTTTGCTTTGCTTGTGCGCCTGGCTTTTGCTTTACCTATTAAACTGTCTTTATCTCAACCCACGAATTTTCTCCCTTTTACTCTTCTGATTCTCTCCCCTATCCCACCGGGGGGCAGGGAGCAAGCGGCTGCGTGGTGCTGAGTTGCTGGCTGGGGCTAAATCACGACAGACCTGTACAAATTCAGCTGCCAGCTTTCAATTTGTAGATGATATATAGAATGTCTATGTGAAGCAACCAGTTAAAAGGCAGAACTAAATGGCAATGTTAAGTGCATGGGTAAAAGAATAGACAGCATTAATATAATGCTCAAGAGCCTGCTCCAAATTCAGTGGGGTTCCTCTGATTTCAGTGGCCTTTGCAATGAGCCTCAAGACCATAAGTTATTAAAATATAGAACTTAATCAAGTAATTCTGCTTTCTTGCTGATTTGATCTGCTTTATCCTCTCCATTTCTAGACAATGAGGAATCAAGTGACAGAATTCCCATTACTTTGCTATTAAAAGGAAATCTAAGCCTTATATTTTGTTGCTAAAGATGTAAGAATCTAAAGACATAATTTCTTATGCCACTTCTGTTGATTGACTAACTATCTTCCTTACTTTTCAGGTCTTTGGTCAGGCAAATTGATTTCTATGCTTTCCTCTGTGATAAGGCCCTCACAGAGAAGCACTTAGTCACACAGTCCCTGTACATGGTATCATTCTTTAACCATTCCCCATGGGCTTGTGCAGGGACATCAGAAAATTGAGAGAACTGGTATCAAGTTTAGTTACTTCTTGATTTATCTGGACATACCTAGACTTGCACTGAAACAGTGTTTGTGTGTAACATAACTATCATGAAGGAAAATAATTTCCTATTTGGTATGCTATTTTTCTTTTCCAAACTGCATCATCCAAACAGGTACATTTCATCCACAAAACGTACTGAAAGAGATTTTCAACTCTTCTAACAGTGAGAACAACATATCAGATTTCACTGTATGTGGTCATCATTATCAAAAAGTACTTGAGGCATACAGTAAGACAATATAAAATCTACCAGTCTTCAATAGTTTCTACATGTCTGTTCCCTCTTCTACTCCTCCATTAGCCAGTATTTTCTTTGGGCACAGACACTATCTCACCCTACATATCTACCACAGTGGAATTGTGATCTCAGTTGCAGATGCATAGGTGTTAATGTAATAAAATAATAGTAATGTAATAAAACAAGAATAAAGGTTGCTGATTCACATTGCTGACTCAATTTGTAAATATAAGATCCAATTAATCACGACCCAGTGATACTTCACTGAGATTTTGTGCAGTGTAGATTTAGTTTCTACAGCATCTGCAGCCACATTATTTAAATTTAAAAGTGATGGACATTAAGTTATCACAGTGATAGGCACTGTGTAAAGACTCAGAGCAGAATGGAATAGTTCAGGACCAGTACAGGAAATGAATTACCTTCAGTTGTTAAAATGTGATGCAGTAAAAAGAACCCCAAGAAATATTATGACTCACAGAGAAAAGCCTTACATCTTCTGGAAGGATTGGTACACTGTAGTTTCCTCATACTAGCATCAACTTATAATAATCCTGCACCAACTCTGATCCAGTCAGTGACATGATGCTTTTCTTCTATTCGTTTCTGTCCTGTTCTCTTGTCCCAGCCTCAAGTCTCATTCACCTTGTACAGTATGGCCCTTTCTATGTTGTATTGTTATCTCTGCTCTCCCAGTTCTGTATATCCACAGCCATTCTTCAAGTGTTAATGATGCATTTTTCTGATGCAAAATACTCTTCAGTATGAACTGGCTTTAAAACAGACATCAAGGGTGTAGCTGTCACTGAGTGCTTAAAGCTCTCATAGAGAATAACCAGTTGCAAAATATTCTTGCAGTTTATATAGATTAGGATTTACCAGAAGCATCTCTTCCCATCTAAGCCCTTCAAATATGATGAAGATGTAATATTACCTAAGATAAGCTGTATGAAGAGACACACTCAATATTGAAAATAGTTGCAGTTATAACTCTGCTTTTCAGAGAGGGGAAATTGTTGCTGGCACAAGAAAGGCCTTTTTCCAAAAACATTAATAGTGCTGTTACACTCACAAGATCTGTTTCTATTTGAAGAAGACCACAACACAATGAGTTCATGCCAAAACGCCACTTTTGATACCTCTGCAGAATTACTAGGGGACCCATACAACAGCTGATGCCTGAAAACCTCAACCTCTGCTTGAACATTGTTCTGACAGTTGCTAGCAATAATAATCACTTGCAAGATACACTGTTACAAACAGGCTCCTGGTTTTAAAAATATGAGTGATCCAAGATCTACATTTTTAAAAATAGAAATTTCTTAAGCAGATAGACAGTTGCTTCAGACTGAAGAATTCAAAACCTTGGTAAACCTTATGTGCCCTATCGAAAAGCCCAGAAAGTTAGCTATGTATTCTGTCCATCACATATATCTGTATTAACATATTTTTCTAGGAAGGATATTAGGTAACATGGATTTTACTGACAAAAATGGTGAATAAAAATCAAGCATTTTGAGAGATACTGCTATGCATCACTGGCAGATAATTCAATATTATGATGGATTGCTGGGTTTCATACCAATTTCAAGACTTTTGAATCAGTAAAGTAATATAGTTGGTCAACATAATATATTTCATAAATCAGAACTTGATAGATTAATCCATGTGGATTTATAAGTCACATCAGGATATTCTCTCCCAAGCAGAGCTTGCTCTTTTACCTATTTTTCTTTTTGGATTCTGAAACAAAACATGATGAGCTTACATCTCCAAATGATGTGTAACCCTCCAAGGTTTTTCCAGAAAGCACTGCAAGATCACAAGGCAAAGTGTGCAGTCTAGATGAACTTGGCAAACTCTCTCATGAGCCTACAGAGACTGGAACAAGTGCAAATATTAACGTAGTTCACACGCCCTTAAAAAATGCACAATCAGAAGTTCATCTACAGCTGAGAATCAGCACTCAAACCCTAAGCAGTGAAGTCATCGTCAGCAACAAGCTCCTTATAGATTCGTAAAGAATCATTCATTTCTTCTGTGTCTCAAGTTTACTTGTTTCTTAAAGAAGAGGGATTTTCTTCAATATTTTTCTGTAAGAGGAAAACAAAATGCAATTCATTTACTTTGTACCAACAAGCTCTGCCAAACAGCTATGGTGAAGTATGTCACATGGTGCACTGGCCTTGTTTTACCTATTTGTTAAACACAAGATAAAAATGAAGCCACGTTCAAGTACATTCAACAGAGACAAGGACACCTGACAGTAGACCTTCTGTGCAAGTACCACTGGGAGACACTCCCAGGCCAGGTATAAGGGACATTAAGCCTGGCAAAGATCACTCTCCTGGATTAATGTTAGTTGTTGCAACGTTTTTGTGACAATTAACCACTCAGCA
>NW_009193246.1:100290-131133 GCF_000690835.1 Fulmarus glacialis
TTAACTAAGCCTTTTCTCTGTTGGTATAGTTCTAGTCTTCATTTCTCCATTTTCATACCGACAAGAAAAGGATCAACAATCCTGACTTTCCTTGGGCATTTAACAGACTCCTGACTGAAAACAGCACCCCAAGCTGCCCCTGTTTAACCCAACAGGTTCTGCAACAGTTTTGTGAACCTTTCTGAAGTCTGCGTCAAAAGTTCTCACGAACTCCATCAAACTCTACTTCTTGAAGAACAAAAGCTACACTATATTTTGCAGGATACCTGCATAAGCATATTTCTTTACCTTTAAAGACCTGAAAAACATTTATGCTGACTTCTACATCCTTTAAAGATATTTTAACTGTAGGTTACTGACCGTGCTGATTACAGTATTTGAGGTAACAGACACCAACTTTCTGTGAGACTTCAATTGTACCGTGTATTTGAGGAAATAGTGTGGGCCTTAGAAGCATATATTGCTGTGATTATTGTGGAGAAAAGAATCAAATATCCTTAAAAATTGAATATGGTAACTTTCCTAGACAAATTCTGTAAGACTGAATTTGAGAAGCTCCACACAGCTCTAGATCTTGATAATGGTTATGTAAGAATATTAGATCATGAAGACCTAATACTTAAAGACAATTTTACTCTATTTAGTATAGATATTTTTAAAATTCTGGCCAAGTAATGACCATCACTAAGAATCAATGGAAATTTTAAGGCATTTTTATTAGTGCATATTAATACACATACTCTGCTATAAATCTTCTCCCTCCCACCCTCCTATAAGTGTCAGATTTTGAATACTTCCTTATATGAAATGATATTAAGTACAATAGAAATGGGAAAGAGGACATTAGGCACGTACCTTTCAGGTGGGGAAAAGAAGGTGGGGACTGGCAGCAAACCAAAAACCATCCACTGGTAAATCCAGGCTTAATATTCAAGCAAGCTTTTACTAGCACCATTTAATTTAAACTGGAATCCTTTTTAATTACAGGAGAATTTCCTTGAGACTTCTTACATGGTCCTATTTTTAGAGCGAACATGAGCCATTCTGGCAAACACTTTTTCATTGTTGAAGTGCTATCATGAGGACGCACCTATCTCCAAGATATAAGTTACAATCCAGATGGCAGCTTGGGGAAATCCAGCTGTTATTTGGAACATCCAAAAGCTCTCATCCCTCTCTCCCTTTATGCCCTTGTGAGCTAAACAACAAACTCCGCTCTGTTCACCTGATCCGGAAACAAGCAGCTTCTAATCAAGCAAAGGAAAAAAAAAGAAAGAAAAAAAAACCCCCATCATTTACCTTTGCTGTTGTCTTTAATTAAATGTATTCCACTCTGGTGCTGGCACTCACTCTGAACCTTTTGCTATGCAAATTTCAAGGCTAACTTCTATTCAGAGAACAACAAGTGTACACTTGAGAATGAGTTGGCATCCTTTCAGTGCTACTTGTGTTTAAGTGCACTCTCAGGTGTTTATGTTATCCTTCACAACAGCCTCTTCCTTTTCCAATTAGAATAATTAGAGAGCTGCCAGGAAGAAAATGCTTTGTTTCTTTTTATCCACAATAAATCACATAAGACTGTATTTCATTCTGAAAATTGAAGCCCCTAATTTCCTGCCCCAGGCAGCCTCAGTACATGTATTAGTCTGGTCTTTTTATTTAGGAGACATTCCTAATGTTGCTACCAGTCGAAGTTCATACACCTCCAGAAGATCACCAACCCTGTTGGTGCTGTTGCAGTTCTACACAGCAGGGCTTTTCAGGGACTGTATCTTGACATCTTTAAAGGAGAGAGGCCATTTTTCCAGATGGCCCAAAATTAGCCCCCAAAACTGAAAAGACTGTGTGTTAGTGCCAAGTATTGAGATCAGTTCCAAATCAATGCGTAGGGTTTTAGACTGTTTTTGAACCAGTAGAGAGAAAGACCATCAATCACTCTAATTGCGTAGCATGATACAAGTCCATTCACAGACCTCTGCTCATTCACTCTGTCATGAATATGAAGCGAATTTCTATTTATTATTACTATTCAAAAAAGAAGATGAGTTGCTCCCTGAACAGACTTCATTTCCAGGGAGGGAAAAGCTAAGGAACATAGTAGCTTTGCCTACCATACAGAAAGTTCAACATACTTAAATCTGTCTTTAGGCAGGAGCTATGGAGAGAAAGAATGACGGACAATTGAAAGGAAAAGAAAAAAAAAAAAGATGGTTCCTCTTTGCAGGGCTCCCTCCTAGTAGCTGTAAGGATGAATTAGAAATGGGAGTCTTCATACTGCCTTCAAACTCTGCTTCTTGTGCAGATACACCTGAGCATGCAATTGTAAACAGCAGTCAGGATGGAATTGCTGGATCAGTTCTAATAAATATGAATTACTTTCTCTAATCATTGCTTATTCATAAAGACTTCCATTGTGAAAAAGAGATTTACCTGTTAGAAACCACAAGTAGATGTTTCTAAGTGTAGAACAGTTTCTTCCAGTCCAGCCAATCATGTCTAATTTTGATCCAAAAATCTCCGTGCTATTTGCATTCTTCAACCTAGTTCAACCTTTATAGTTGACGCAAATCCACATCTTTAAAGACAGCATGTTGCCAGAGTTTGCATTATGAAAAAATAAAGAAACGTACGTAACAAAGTACACAAATATACAATTGTTTTGGTAAGTGATTTTTCCCTGAAAAATAGAGCAGACAAAATGCAAAACAGACGAGGATCATTTTCTCTCCCCAAGACTGCTGAAAGATGCCATTTTGGTCAACTTAAGAATTATCCACAGATTCACCTGGGATTTGCATTGGATTCAAGATTCTGATAGAAAAAAGAATTAGATTTACATCACTGACGGAAGATACAGCAGTCCTGCATTTTCCTCAATAGTTGGTGTTCATCCAAGTTCAACTTTAATTTTTACCTAAATAGAGAAGATCTGAAAGTAGGCCTTCCACTTGTCAGAAGGAAAAAAGACTGAACTTTGGCTTCCCACATCCCTTGTGAGTGTTCTTAACACAGAGCTAGGAAGGAAAAGACACCATATCTCTCATACCCTTGCATCCTACTCCCAGTGTGGTTCAATAATGTTTCCCATGTATTACAGGAAAGTTCCACGTACCATACTGTTTCCCATAACAGCAGCAAAGTCTGGATTTCACTGCACATTGTGCTATATTCAAAATGGAACTCAAAAGTTTCTACATACACAGTTCCAGCTTGCAGCAGCCCTGAAGTCATACGTGTGCAAAGGGACAGATGAGTCAATACAATCCTTGAAGGGATTACTGGAACTGACTGAGCTATGTCAAAAACACTGGGTCCAAGTACAGATTTACCAGCATTCCCCGTGGCACCTGATTCCCTGTAGCGGTTCCAAAAGTCCCAACCGGTGGCCCTGGGAGAGTATGTTTCACCCCATTTGGTGTTATGCCTGTCCCGCACTGCAGTGCAGACATGTCCCCCTATTTGGTTTCAGCACAGAGATTCATGTCCTCATAAAATAGTGTGATGTAAGATGGAGAGGCCTGAGTGTCCCCACTGCCATCAGGGCTAAGGTAAGGATTTAGAGTATAATACCACAAGTGTTCAAAGAAATGAAACTGAGACCCTGTCAGGTAATGAAACTCAGAAAAATCCTCAGCACATAAAAATTGCTTTCACAAACATCCAAGCCCACTAAAAATAAAAATCTGAAATGAAACAGGAGACTCTGGAATGACCTTGAGAGCTGCAATCTTCAATTCTGTCAGAGAGCTATAGCAGCAAATCCCAGAAACTTGATCTATATGAGGAAACTGTCCCATCTGCAAAGACTGTCAGCAGGAGGGTCCCCGAAAGAGGCAACACGAGTCTTTTTTTGTTGAACACCTTGCATTATTCTTACATATGAGCTAAAAGCCAAAGAAAACCACGTAGTATACTACAAGCAGGAAATGCTGCTGAAGGGGTCTCCAGACACGATAAATCTTCCAAGGGGACAGCAGGGAATCATTACAGTGATATCAAAGCCGGACATATAGTAATCCATAAGAAGTCAGAATCTTCATCTCCATTTCACTAAGGCACTATACTGTTGCTTGTACTACTCCAATGAGTTTAGCTCTAGTTGTGTCGATGGGCACTTTTTGGGTGGTACATACTTTGACTGGAACATCTCTTTTCTGCCTTTCCCTCTACAGCAACAATTTTTCTACCACCTAGAGTGACTGTTAGTGCCTTTACTTCTGTTGGGTAAACTTCTGTGCTGAACACACAGATAACTATTTTCTAATAGCTTAAGGACTTTTCACAGTTTTCAAGTGGGATTAAAATGCAACCCGTAATTTGCCTGTGATCTTCTGCAGACATTCAAAGAGATGTGAAAAGGGTACAAACACACTGGAAAATCAGAACCAAGGCATACACACTATTTTGCTGATATAAATTTAGTACACAAAGCACAGGAGGATAGCTGAGATTCAGGCCTGGTAAAGAAAACTTTTTAGTAAATGCATAAACTTGGGGACTCTTGAGCTGTCCATATAATACTTACTCAAGCATCTGTATTGCCCCAAAATTAGGCAACCATGACAGCATTTGTTGACAAACACTTTCTCGTTTCCAACAAATACGCAGGTATTTAACTTAGCAGAGTTGGTCCTAATGTTTATTGTATTATCTGCACAAGTAGTGAAATTATTTCATAAAACCAGTATAAAGCAAGAGTGACCCCTTGAGCTTACATTACAATGAACACTGTGATGGTGGGCATCTCTGGGTTTGATTTTCCTCGTGATGATGAAAGTGATGGTTGATTTCATTTCAGAATTAAAGTATAGTAAAATTGCTGTAAGAAAATAACATCACTGTTAGATGTCCCGATGGTTTTAAAAGCGCATGGGCCTGATTCTGGTCTCATTTATACCAGCCATAATAACTAGGCTACAGTCTACTTCAACTGATAGGATTGTTGTGATGTTCTGTCAATATGACTCCAGAGTTACACTGTTGACTTGTGTAGGATTACCACTAATACACACTTGTAACAAGATGAGACATAGCCATGGTCGATTTGTAAAAATAGTTCCATCCTGTGTATGCATAATTCTGCATCTAAATCAACAGCATTCACTATAAGAGTTAAAAAATATTATATATGTGTCCTTTAAAGGTGATACCTCTTTCATATCATGTTTTTGTAACATGAAGATGCTTTACTTGCATTCGGGTATTATTCTTAATATACACGCATGAAAAAATTCTAACAATTTCACACATCAGACCATGAATGAATATTATCTCAAGTATATATTTATGAACAGCAGTATGGATTTATAGAATGGATGTATGAATTATAGAATCATAATACTGAACATAAAAAACTCTTGCAGAAGGGAATAATTCCTATGCATTTACCATAGCTGCTTTTCTAACCTAAGTCTATCCATCACTTTCAAGATGACTGAAATAAGCAGGACACTTTCAAGATGACTGAAATAAGCAGGAGATCTAGTTCATGGCACTAACCATTTTAATGGCACCAATTATCTAAGATTTCAGAAGTTATCAAAACTTTTGAAAATGGTAACACTTCACCTTTTTTTACTTTCTACGATGTTAAAGAAGCTTAATAGGCATTTCAGAAAGTGTCTTTACACAACACAATGTCCCTATCCATAGGTTGAGATACAGATTTCAGTCTGGCTGGGTAATTGTGATTATCATCTCCCGGTTTCTGCTGTACAATACCTTTTCTTGACCAGATATTCTGATGAGTCCCTTCAGTCTATTAACAGTATTGCTATACTGTATGAATCAAAAAACATTCCCATTTTTTCAGACCAAGGTCCATCCAGCCCACACTGTCTTCAGGTTTCCCATAATGGATAACCAGGGTAAAGCATAAGATTAAGACATGTATAGAGTATATTCTCCCAGTTTTGGCAGAAAACAGTTGAGGCACTTTCTAAGCTGGATACCACCTTTAGATTACTTCTTTAAAGACCTGAGGATGAACTTATTCTTTAGTTATGTATTATGGTTTTAGTATTAACATCATCATTATAATTGAAGTTTTTCTGTGAATTTTGACCTGGAGTCAAGAGATGACCTGAGAATCTAAGCTTTCATCAGACTAATTATATGACACATTCACACAGCCTACCTTTAGTTTAACAAAGTGAGTCTGAGTTGTCTCCCTCTGTAGGCAATGGAAAGGGAAAAGCACCTCCAGAGACAGACTCAGAATAGTAAGTTTAGCTTCTGTTCCAACTCCTGCTGTGGAATTAGCCTTTGTGGATTGCTTGGAGATAAATAGGAACAGCGTGCGAAAACCTTCTTCTGAATGGTTCTTTTCCATCATCCTCTCTCCCAAAAGAAAAGAAAAACAAGACAATAAAACCCCTTTTTTAAGAAATGTCTGATACTTTTCAAACCGGCTTCATAATTTTTTCCTGATTGTATGGGGCTGACAATGTGAGCTCTCATGATTTATTCTGCTTGCATATGATCTATCTCAGTCTTTACTTTCTCTCATTCTGATTTTTCTTCTTGTTGTGAATGACTGATAAAATGTAAAGGTGTGCAGCAACTGCCTATAAATAAAATTCATCTTTTTATTATCCCACTGTAAAGTACTCTGGGGTGCAGGATTGTATCATTCCAGGGCAATGGCCTTTATAATGAATATTCCCAGAGCTTGAGGGTACTGATTTATAGCCAGCAGAAATCACCCTAAAACATGATACAAAGTATTATGTACAAAGCATGTCATGCCAATATATTTAGGAATATATATTTTTCTTTGTTGGCATGTACTGCTGTGCCAAAACTTTAAGTCAGAAATTAAGAGTCAGCTAGAAAACTTATGAAAAGTAGCTTCATTTTCTAATGAAAAAGCTATGAAACGCACTCCCCAGAAAACCTCACGAAAATCCTGGAAGTCCTGGAAGTAACTAGGACTCTTTTTGTGAAACACAAACTTTCAGAAAATATTAGAGTTTCAAGGAGGCCTTTTTTCTTTCCTCCTTTTTCTCAAAGACACACTACATATGTAGAAAAGACATTAGAACACCCCATTGGGAAGCCTACCATGTCAAACCCTCATCACCTGTGCAATAGTTTCTTGACATGAATCACTTGACACCTTAAACTGCTGCAAAAAATTGTGGAATTTCAGTCACCGCAAAAAAAAAAAAAAAAAATTCATCTTAAACTGGGGAGAAGAAGGAGGAGAAGGTAACAAAAGAAATCATTATTACCAATTTTTCTGATGGGTCATGGGTAAAGTAGCAAATGGAGAGAGTGAGTCCACTCGTGAAACTAATGGATGTACATAGAGTTGGCACATTTTGTCTTTCCCATCAGTTCTGTCCTATGAAGTTTCAGAGAAGATAATGTGTCTTCTCTACAGATGGGTCTTGTCACAACGGCTTTCTGAGCCAAAGTACTATGTGGTGGGCAGATGAAGGGCAATGAGGGTAATCTGCCTCAGGAACAGTACTAGAGGCAGACAGAGAAGAATTACCAACTTCCCGGAAAATAGTTTTTGTTTCTTTCACTCTCCTGTCACAGTCTTTTTCAGCCCAGCCTACAAGGATTTCACACCATCAGTGAAACATATCCTGCTTTTCTAAAGTATTTATCCCATCAGCCTACCCACAGTTAATGCCATTCCCAACAGTCCTGAAAGATCTTAAATCACAATTCTAATATTCTCGCTTTCACATTTGACTAGTGTTCTGTGCACTGAGATATTCCATACTCATGAGTAGAAGGCACAGAACAGACTCTTCTCATGCTATTGTAAACCTGGAGTAGCTGAAATGTATTTACTGTAGTCAGTCCAAATTTACGCTTTAGTCAGCATGGCTGCATTCTTCTAGAATTAAACCACAACTGCCTTATTAAAAGAAAATACACTTATGCTGGAAAACTACAATCTATCATCCAAGTGCTATAGGAGCAAGACCAACAGGGGCATTAAAATGTTCCATACTAAACTGGATTCCCAACTTGACCCCTGAAGTAAGACCCACTTAAAACCACCAGTTTATTATGATTCACATATTAACCAATTCAATTATTTTTTTATACACAACAGGATATCTCTCAAAAAAATTTAAAAGACCCTTTGTTCAGAAAGGTTGTAGAATTCAACACCAAATTCTTTAAGCCCCCAGCACTTTATCTTTGGCATGGGATTGACAGTAAACAGAGAAAAGAAGTTGCTAAGAGGTGAATTTCTCAGCTATTTAACTGCCACATATTTATTGCCCCAGGGCTAACTTCGTACTACTGACAGGCAGCTTTTCTTCCAAAACTACAGCTCTGTGGAATGTTTCTGTGTGATAAAATATGAACGCAGGTAAAAACTCTGCTGGCAAACCTCTCTGGGAAAAACAGCAGTGGAACTGTAACACTGAGTTCTCCAATTTTAACTTTGTGATTTTCATATCTTCGCCTTTGTTGTCAGTACTTTGTCCTGAATATATAAGCCACCCTCTGTTCTAATAACACACTATTCCTGAAATTTTAGGCACTAAAACCCTAAAACTCTCACATCAGAAGAAGTGGAACAGAAGATGACTTCTAGTAATAGAAATTCAGCTAATTACTGTTATTTTTCTGCTACACAGTATCACTCATAACAAGAAGCCAAGAATTAACAGGGTTTTTTAAGCCCTCCATACACCCTCCCATTCTGAGGCCAGAGAGAGCAAACAAAGCTAACATAGGGTGCTACAACTACATAGAAGTCCTACAACTTCTTTGAGCTGTGTACAAAATTCGCTTCAAATAGCAATAGATTAGCTTGTCTCAGTTATCATTATCAAATCCCTTAGAAGTTGCCTATGGACCACTGGAGTCCATAAAACAGAGATCGAAGACCACTTATCTGAAATTATGTGTAATTTTTGTTTGTTACTGGGAAGCTGACAACTAGTTTCTCCAGTACCTAAATTATTTCCTGTGTTGAACTCTAGTGTCCAGTCTCTGGCCCAGAATACCAAAAAATGTGTTCAGAACTGCAATGAGCCAGCCAATCAGTCCATCTCTGCCACAAATGAGATCTTGGAAAATAGAAGACCACTGAGAAACATTCCTAGTTTGTTTTCCTTTCCTTTCTTAAAAATTTGTTTCTCCCCCATTTACTTGACATTGCATTCACCTAAGCTATTCTATGGAAAGCCAGCTGGTGGTGTTTCTTTCTTCTGTCCCCTTAATTATACATCATATATGGGAATGTTCAGCCTTATTAAAGGCAAGAGGTTTCTTTTCTTTACCTTCCCAGAAAGCAGGCATCCTCCCTGTGCTAAGGATAGAAAACGGTAAATCAAAACCAAACAAAATCTTTATGAAACTGGAAACAATTGTGCTGCATAGAGAATCTAGTAAAAGAGAAATCATGAACAGCAAGGTTTTCTTAAAATCTTCACTTATGTTGATACAATATTGAAAATAATTTAAACGAAAGAATCCTACTGTACAGCTAGGAGGGCTCAAATCATTCCATATCAAAAGTATTGAACTTCAACAAATTCTGAAAAACATCCCAGTTTTAACTGTGAAAGATGAGATTTTATAACACTTAAGAATAACAATGTATTTTAATGATTAATAGAACATGTTTTCCTTTCCCTCCACAATTTTCCTGTATTCACTTTTTAAGTATGTGTGTTAAACATTCAGCTTGTCAGATTATATGATAATAAATGGCATACAATAACTGCACAGCACTCAAACTTCATCAAAACTTGGGCAACAGAACTAAAAACATCTAAACAAAGGAAACATCAAGGGACAGATCGTAAGCAGAAGCTTTGAAAACAATAGTGCACTACTAATTTGTACCACATGAGAATCCACAGGAAGGGAGAAATAGCGGTGGGAATTAAAATATATAGACAAGCAACAAAACTGATGTAAGGTTTTGTGTATCCTCCTGGAATCCTTCAGAAAACGTGAGAAGGTGCTGCACTTCCTCTCTAGGTTTTCTCAGATTCAGTGCTTGGGTGAGATACACATACAAATACATCAGTGTACCATCATTATAAGCACAGATACAGTTTTTTAAGACTTGATGATGCTGGGGCTTTATTAGTAAAATATGAAGTATTGAAGCCAACATGATATGAGAATACACAAAAACTCATTGAAATTGTTTTGTATTTATACCAATAGTAAAATAGTAAAAATGCTTTTAAGCTGCTTTTGCCAGTGGTATTTACAGCAGATAGTGCAATTCAGCAATTTATCTGGGTTGCCTTCGGGGTATCAGTTGGAAACATAATAAAATAAGTGCATGTGAAAGTTTTCTGTAAGTATTTATGTCTATAAAATTAAATTTCAGATTTGTATGGATCTCCGAGGAACTGTTTCTAGTTATTTTGCTTGTCCATGTCCTTTAGCAATAATCAACAATTCCTGAATACATTTCACAGCAGTATGGGAGCACTTTCTACAGGCTTTCCTTTCAGTGGGGAGGTGGCTACACCAGCTCATTGTGATAAAGAATCCCTTATCCCCTTCTCATGAACTAGTCTACACATGTTGCTTATTTCTAGTGTTCATCTCCTGAAGCTTTATTTCCATCAATATTGAGAACAGCACAGACAATGCTATTGTCTGTATTGTACTCTACTACAAAATTCTCTGTCTTAAGATTTCACTTGGTATTGAAGAGGCCAACCATCTTACTAAAAGTTAATGGTGTTTGAGAGTCCAATTCCTGTAGGCTGAGATTTATGAAAGCACCAAGCCACTAGAAAATATCTATTTAAGAAACCAAACACAAAGATTTTTGTGCTCTTCTAGATCAACAAAGGCAAAAAATAAAAACATTTTTTGAGTAAGAATAGAGCAGAATTTTTAATTACATAGGGGTTACCAGAAATAAACCCAAAAGCTATCATCCTTATTCATGTATTTGCATCCTATTAGTGGAAGAATTGTATGTTAGCTCTCCCTCTAGCATTTTGTCTAACAAAATTTTAAATGGATGTGGACAGTTGTCCAGAAAATAAAGCAGTAAAGTAAAATTGAGGGGGAAAAAAAATCTCTGTTCAGAAGGTCTCAAGATTCTGCTGATGCAAAACCTTTCTATCTATTGGTAATGAGCCCAAGGTTGTTGAATGCCCTCAGAACCTGTTGGCCAAATACTCACACGTTCTTAGGATATTTGTGCTGTTCTTGTGATAAGGAGAGGGTTTAAAAATAAACCAGAGGAAGATAACTGTCAGGATCTCTGTTTCACATCCTTTCAAAGTTTATATAATGTAGAATGTAGAATTTTCTCTTAGTTTCCCAAAATATTCTTAATTCACAACTTTGCAGTCACGGTTGTCAGTGGAACAATTGTGGAATCTTCTTCACAAACTTGAATGCATACTTTCCTAAATATTTCTTTCCACAATGGTAACACCATCAAGATCGCATAATTATCTATATTATGCTGAGATGTATAACCTAACCAGAGCACTAACATCAAACAGAAGACCTTGTAGGTTCTATTTTTGGTTTCACAACTTGAAGTTTTTAGACTTGTTAGAACTAAATACAGTTGAAAGACCTTGGTAGAGGTTTACCCAGAGTTCCCGCTTAAGAACCTAAATCTCAGGACATACGTCTATCTCTCTATACCTCAATTTCCCTATAGAAGTAGGACAGCAATACAGACCTCACAAGTGCTTTGTAGAGGATAAGCATTAGAGGCTGTGAGGCACTTGCATATCGTGATGAGAATGATGAGGAAAGTGGTGTTTACCTAAATCTTTTTAAGGGCAATTACAAAGCCATTGAGTAGTGCACACACTTTAGCATAACGGTGGTTAGTTCAGAAAATAAAATTGGAGATGTTGCACTAATTTTTTTAAAAATCCATTCATTTTTTAATTCAAAAATTTTGATTATCTCTCATCAGGTGTTTCAGTTTTTCCTATTTCCTGGCAGACATAATGACTGCATTACTTTCTCTTTCGCTTCCTCCTCACCCTTGTAATGTAATGCTACTAATATTTTTGGTAAGCTCATTCCCCAAAGCTGCAGCTAAACTTACTTTCAAAATCTGAAGGATACACTACAGGGCTGAATGTCTGACAACTCTGTTTCCCTTCAACTTGACTCATGTGCTGAATTCTTCAGTCTAATTTGCAACAAAGATGTCAACTGCAACAGGCCATGGGAAGCTAGTTAAGTTCTTGCTTACCTGACCAACATTCTTCATCCTCTTTTATAAGTTTCTTTCAAGTACTGGACTCCATCAGCAGGTAGATAGCTGAGCTGGTTTAACCTTTGGCAAATAAAAAAAAAAAATCTATCTTGGTCTCTCCTCTGCTGCAGTTCAGTTTTGCTCCTATCTTCTTCAGGACCAACCTTTTTAATACGAACATAAGATCCCCCTAGCCTTCATCCTTCAACTGCAGTTTATTCAAACCTCAGGGGAATGAACCAAAAGCTTCCCGAGGCTCCTTCTTCCACAGTAATAATTATCCTTTTTCTGGTCCTTCACAAACCATTTCTTAACAGTTACAAACTTCACACCATGATGAATCTTATCTTCTTTCAAAATTACAGGTGTAGCAAGCATCTGTCTTAAGCAGCTTTACCTTCTTTAACTTCTACTATTATTATAACTAGACTAACAAACAGACCTAGTAGATTAAAAATTGGTCTTTCTTTGGCTTACGACGTACTAATATGAACTGTGTAACCATATAGGATTTTTTTGCCTAATGACTACTTTGCCTCTGCCTTCTTTGTAAAATTTCAAGTCTTTATAATTGCATTAGGAGATAACCATGATAGATATGTTCAAAAATAAAGAAAAAACCCTGTAATACTAGAAAACAGACTTTATATTAAAGTTCTCAGGTCTTTGGATTTAAAGCTTGTAAAAATGTGGGGTTTTCTCAATTTTCCATTGCAATTTATTAGTTAGAATTGTCTCAGGTGTTTTCAGATGTTTTCACAGTTAACTGGAAAGCAAAAATATACAATAGATGAAAGTGATTGAAATCAAAGCCACCAGAGACCTTTCTATGCTGCGAGTGAAAGCGTTACAAACCAGCAGAGAGCAATCACTCACAAATTCCGCCGAAGACCACTGAACACTTCAGCCACAAAAATACAACTAAGCAGAAGAGTTCAACTTCAGTTTTCCCTGCCAGCATCCATTCACTGTATGAGATACTCAGTAAATATGAAGTACTCAAGAGTCAAACTGGATGAAAGAGCTGCAGTTGTCAGACATCTCTTACACAATCCCTGGAAAACAAAGTGAATCATGGCTGGCTCAGATCAAGATTATAGGCCATTTCCTCTCAGACCAAGATGAATACCAGCCTCTGGCATTTGGTCTAGCTGGGACTCTGATGCTTGTAATTAATTAAACTAATTTGTTCACAGTAAGCCTCCAGCCCTGCACCAGTGAAGTGCAGAGGAAGTAGGAGACACAATGAGATGCCTTCTGTTTTCACACCACCTGGCTCAGGTGAGACATTCCTTTTTAATGACAGAACCTAAGTTTAGTTTCTTTTTTTCCTCTTTATTGTGAAAGATGCTTCTTTTTCTAACACATCCTAGGAAAAACTCTCCAATTCAAAGGACTATTTCACTCTTTCTTCAGAGCATCTTCTCAAGAACAACTAAAAGATAAGAGACTACATGCAAAAGTAGCTTCAGTAGATAAGGAAAACTCAATAAATGAAATTCAGTGTTCACTTAGAACCAGTACCAAGATGGAGGGTGAATGCTCAAAACCAGCAGGGAAGATACCAGTTGAATGAAAGAAAGAAGTCAGCTATCAAGTGCCCATAGATGGCACTCAAGAATAATTTTTTCAGATCCTGTGGCTGTATATTAAATAGCACTAGCAATTATTTGTTGAGTCAAATATGAGTCAGTTCATAGCATTTTTTTCAGGGCAGTCTTAGCAAAGAGGTGGGCTGCACAGATAGTTTGTTGTATTTATCACAAAGCACAAAAGTCAAATAATACTTACAAAAAGTTTCCAATAATTACAAAAAAAAAAAAAAAAAAAACCAAAAAAACCCCACATTTGACTTGGGCCCTGATCTAGTAGAATAATTAGGCCTGTGAATAGTCCCAGTGAAACCAGTGTTAAAGTGGTTTCTAGATTAAGTACTTCGCTAAGCTGAGGCCTTAAACAGGTTAAGACCAGGCAATTTATCAAAGAAGTGCCTATCAGAAAATCATTATGACGGAGTCAGAAATTTCTCTGCAAACCATCATTATCACTTAGTGCATCAGTCAGCAACTTGAATACTATCTGAAGTACCAAACACTCGGATAATATGGTGTGGCAGGGTCTTCAACTAGCAGGCCATGGGGGTAGCTCTGAGTCATCGACTACTTCCTTCTGGTCCCCAAATAGTTATATACCTTTACATCCCCAAGCACTCAGAAGAACCATTGCTCATAACAGATATACTGTATCATTGCTGTAAATTTGATACAACAACAAAGAAAATGGAAATAGGAGCTAAAATAATCACGATCAACATTTATATGCATAGTCAGAAAAAAATTGCAAGAATGAATGTTTAATCTCATATTCTTCTGCTGTGGCATTAATCAGTGAATGGGTGGCAGTTATTAAGAAATTGTTTCTGCCCATCACTCACTGCTGCTGCTTTTGAAGAAAGAATTGAACTTTTCTTTCTCTGGCAACACTTGTAGACTCTGTCATGCCAATAATTGCTCCTACTGTTTGCTTAGACATTTGACATGGCAATTCCAGATACAAAGAGATTTAAGTGTTAATTACCAGAGCGGATGCAGGTAAAAGCCACCCTGCTTGTTGATGTAAAAAGCTGCTGTTACTGTAGTCAGATTATTTCAAGTAACAGGAATTCACAACGCTTTACCTAAAGATAATTAAGAATGTCACAGAACACTGGAAAAAAATGTTCACATGAGGGACCACAGATAAACAGCTTTGAATAAAGAAGTGGTTATAATCTTTACAGACAGATTACATAAGGAATACAAGCACACACACTTCATCCTTTGATTGGAAAAAGAGATAAAATATATTTTAATAGGAACAAATGCAATCAAGTTCTCCTATCCTATTTTCTGTATATAAATTTCTCATGGTAGTTAAAGAAGAAGGTAAATACAATTGTCTTCATTTTTACAGATGGAGAAACAGGAGGCAATACGACTTGCCAAATAACACATAAGGTCTCAAGAGAGCCTGGAACAAAAATCAGTGGGACTTTCTGGTCTTCTTCAAATTAATAGGAATCTCATGGACTTAAACAGGTCCAGAATTTCCCCTAGAACATCTGAATCTCATATTCAGGACACTATGATTTTGTAACATGCCACAAGATAATCTTCCAGTGAGCTGCTAGCCGTATGTAACCAACCATGCAAAGAAGATTAAGAATTGAATTAATACTCAAGTTTTAATCATACAAGCAGTCACTACTGTCATGTAACGGCAGCAACACAAAGGGTGAGAGGGAGCACAGCTGTAACTGGCAAACAAAAAGCGAACATTGTCTTTCTTATTCGTAAGTAGATTAGTAAAAAATAAAGCACTTAAACATCCAGAGCCTGCTTTAAGAACTCAGGCTTTTATTTACATAAATGCTAGATGCTTGCTGGTATGAATTCTTTTCATTTGGATTATTTGAATTTGAGGATCTCTAGCATGAAGGGCAAACCACCAGGACAGACGCATTCTGAGGCTCTGCTTTTGAACCCACATATGACCTACTGGTTGGGGATTCACTGAACGCTTAGGTAAATCTGACAAAACTAAAGTTGTAAGAGAGAAGTACCAAACAGTTCAGTGTCACATGCTATTGATGGTCTCTGTCATACAAAAACCTGACAGTAAAACATTGCTTCAGTCCATTCAATCAAATGATGGAATCTGAGGTATTCTATAAAGCAAAAAGATCTTTTGTTAAACAAAAAGGACTTAATTTTAAAGTCAGTTTAACACAGAACAGTGTCAGCCTTAATATTGGTTGCAGTGAAAAATACTACATCTTAATTGAAGTGCTTTAGAATTGCCTTTTATATATGTACAGGAAAGGTTATAACTTGACCAAATACTCCCCTCACTAGAAACACAACCAAGGACTTCCCTTTCGGGAAGTCTATTTGACCTGAACCTGCGATTTAGTGCTTCTGAGGATGGGAGACAGAGCAATAGCGCATTCCTTACTGACTTGTGAGAAAAGGGGTGATACAAGAAAGAGATCATAACCAGAAAGGAAAATCAGCTTTATTTTTGTAGGCGATGTCAAAGAAAGGAAGAAAGAAATATTTTATCAATATTTTCACCAGAGACGAGAAATATTTCTCTCCATTAAATGAAAGTGATGACAAGCTGTCTCATGGAAGGTGTTTGGGCAATCACATTCACTCAGAGCAATAGTAAAGAGCCTAGAAGGCCCGGGGAAATTAAAAAGTGACAATCCCTGTCCCAGTCCCAGTCCCCCACCCCCAGTCTCCTTCAGCTGCTTTTACAGCTTCCTGTGTAATCACTGCCCGGACACAGCCCCACAAGCAAGCAGAAGAAAGAGTGGGAGCTGAAAACACTTTGTTGAAAAAAAACTCTTGGTGGTCGTGGATGCCTCAGCCCCTAGATTCAGCCTAAGTCCAGACTAAATATCCTAGGATGCACTAATGCTGCTACCTCAAGCGAGATGTGACATGTAGCTGTAAAGAATGAGGAAACCTAACTCCAGGAGTGGCAGGTGAAAGTATTTTAGTTTTCTTTCCAGCTCCTTGATTTCATTTTCTGTTTCAAAGATTTTTATCATAAAAGAAAGTCCATGTTCCTGCCAAAAGCCGCTTCCAGTAGGAAAGTTTCAACCATTCATGAACAAATAGAGCAAATTCTTCACACCTCCTTTCTGTTCTTCCAAAGCCACTGTAATTTATTTTTATAAATTTGGAAGGATTGAATTTATAAATTTATGAATTTGGATTTTCACCCCATCATATTACCATGTACATCTTTTCATGTTCTATAATCCAGCCATTTCAGATGTAAAATGATCATCATGCTTTGTGTAGCAGCAATGGACAGGAACGTGTATCTTTCTTTACTGAAAAATAATTTTGGAGTTAATTTTATCCCAACATCCCCTCACACAAATACACTGCAAAATGGAAGCAAACCACACACGCTCAGGCAGAATTTTGGCCCTCTGTATTCAGAAACTGAGTGTTAAAACAATTTTTACAAATGTATATTACCTGTAAATAAGAATGATGTGTTAGGAATTGGTGATGATGATTCTTATTAGAGGCGAAGGTACAAGGATCAAGAACAGATGTCATCCTTATGCAGGAATTAAAATGAATGATTATGCATAACAAAGATTCATTCATGGTTTTATTGAGCTTGACTCATATGAACATATGGTGGTCACTTTTACAATGAACTGAACCCAAACTCCTTCAGAATAATAAAGAAAGAAGTGTAAAAAAAAAAACGAAAAAGAACGTAGTGATGGAAGGAGTACAGATTCTGCTCTAACAAATGGGAAATCACGCAAAGTTGCTTGCTTACAAAAAGATTGCAGATGAGGCAAACCTTTATATGCTCTATTTTTTTAAAATACCAAATTGTTATTCAAAAACCTCCACTATGTCACTATTTTGTGACTTTTTCTTTATTTGCATCCACACCCTCTGATTCTTTAGAGGTGACAAGGGAAACATTAAATTAATGATAAATCCATTAGGAAATGTCAGTAATCAGATGAAATAAAAAAATATTTGGAGACATTAATGTTAGTTTTTCCAAATCACTGTTTCATATTATTTAAAGACACCTCAGCACTTTTCTGTGAGGAAATGAAGTCTTTAAAAATCTAGGCATTAAATCATTACCTATGCTTAACAGATACAATAAATCAATTTAATGAAACATTAGGCATAAAGTTCTCATGTATTTAGGCCTCAATCCACGCAGTATCCCTTTAACTTCGTTCAAAGACTATGTCTGCGACTGACAATAGAAATACTCTCATGTGTCTAGTTACTCAGACTGGGAGGTATTTTTTAGGTCAAACTCTACCATTAATTTCATGCCATAAGCACATTTTCAACAATATATGACTTCTGTCAAAATTAACTGTTATCAAAGATGAGGAGTAAGAGTAAAGGAGATTTAGGAGAAAAAGAATTCATCCTTGAGATGGGGCAGGATTAGAGAGGTGTTCTAATTTTTCATTCACCATGTTGGCACTCCCATTTCCAGAGGCCAGCTATAGCCTGATCAAAAGGCACACAGAGGTTCCCACAATCTTATTCAGTCTTTTTAAATCAGGGTTGCCTATTAATACACAGTTAAAACCAAACCAAAACAAAAAAAAGGAGCAGTCACCTCCTTTTCACTTAATTAGGTCATGATTATTCTTCACACAAGAAGCAAAGAGAATTTTCTGTCTATTAAACTCCTCCATTCCTTCCTAGTTGCGCCTTCAAGTTGTATGCAAATTGATTGTATTCCTCAGTGTCACAGGCTATCACAGAGACAGGAAAGTTGGCAGGATTAAAAGATGTCTGTGATTAAACTATCTAGAAGAATAATTTATAAGACTACTACATCAGCCTTCATACTTAGAAGAGGAATGCCTGCCACTATATGCTTAAAGTTAGGAAATCATATAATTGAATGCTTGCCCACTCTACAGGTTTATGCTTTTCCAGAGGCATCAGAAGATAAACCAGATAGATCATTGGTCTAATGAAACAAAACAGTTTATATTTTCTTTTAGAAGTGGGTTAAAAATACTTTTGCTTTTTAATCTATTATTTCAAAGTTGAAAAGGCAGCTCTCATTTCTCTTTACAGCTAGTCCTGTATAAATTCTGCTCTTAGCTTTTTGGATTCCAAATGAGAAATACTTTCAAGCAGTGTTTTCACACTGGCCCAATTTTCAAACACTTTGGGGTGGGGTGGGAGGGCTAATCTAACCTTAGAAATGAACAAAGGGGCTTTGCAACTGGTCACTTCCAGCAGAAAAGTAACCTTGGCAATTTTGAAAATAATGGATTATCAGAGAGCATGCTGAAAGTCTGTCTACGAGGACTGCCTGAAACAAAACTTTTTATATTACCACATTTTTTAAGATGATTCAAAGCCCACTAAAGTCAATAGAAAGAGTCACATTGATTTTAGGAGGCTTTGAATCATGCCTAAAATTGCTCTTTCATTACACTTTCATCCAACACAGTAAAACAAATCCTACAAATCAATATACCTCTATAAACACAGCAGTACAAGTACGAATTATAAAAAATTGAACACGATAACCAGGGTATGTACACACAGCAACAAAAAATATTATTTCTTCCTGGGGTTAATTATCTTTGTACAGTTCAAAAAGGTAATCACCTTAAGTTATATTGGTCCCCCTCATGCTTTCTTGAGTAATTCTGACATTTTAAGGTAGGAAATTTATGGACAGCAATTACTGTATGAAATAGTTGCAGCAAAATTAAATCTAGTCAACATTTTCGACTTCCTCCAAAACACAACATTTTGCACATCATTTATTACATGAATAAATATTTTGTCAAAATTGAGAATAAGATGTTTTCCCCATTATCTCTGCAAAAGTTCTGCATTTCTGTATAGAACTATTTGCAAATGGAAACGATCTGTCCTTGGGCTTCAGTAAGCTTTTGGTGATACTTGTCATACGCCTCAGGTCAGATGAGTTTGGATTAAGTTACCTGTGGGCTGAGTTCACTCAAGCTGATCGTGAAGATAAGCAGAAGCACCTTTACGCCTCTTTTCTGAGGGGAAGGCTATATGTAGACATTATGTGACCTATAAACTAGACAACTTTGTGTCAGTTTTTTCATACTTTTGTTTCTTTAAACATTAAAGTTATTCATTGAAAATGGAATACTGCCTTAATGGGGGACAATAAACAAGCTCGGGGATCTTAATGCAAAATATCAGTGGGAAAGGCGAGCAGGCATGCAGACCATTTCGAAAACAGAGGCTACTTTTAATTTGCAAGTGTAATATCCTTAGTTTCAGCAATCCATTAAGTCAAAGCAGTGTGTTTCATCTCCTTTATACGTGCTCAAATAGCTGTCCCTCTTCTTGCATGCCCTCTTCCAGTTTAACAGCATCACCTGGTGCTTACCTTTTCTACCAAACTGTGGCTCTGCCTATAGGACAAAAATCAAACTGCCATCTCAGATCATCCAAGAAAGAAACCATTGGCAGGAAGTTCTGATGTCCTTGAACTACTGAAATAGTATAGAAATAAACACTACCCAAATTGCAGCTATTACATGAAAACCTGTTATAAGAAATTGTCCTCTTAAACCAAGACTCAGTACATCTTGATTCTTGGGGTACAAAAGCTAGTCTGAAAAGTAATCAAAATCATAGTACACAAAATTAAAAAAATGTAGAAAATCACAAGCTGAACTGGAGAAACATTAATAAAATACCACTTTGTTAACAATCATGTCATGCAGAGCTTTGATCATCATACTGCAGTGGCCTTTTTCTAATAGTTCCTCCATTAACATCAATGTTATTGCAGAAGGAAGAAAGAGCTTTGTTTACACTGGCTTTTAAACTGGCATTTGAAGTGTTTAAATTTGATTTTAAAAAATTGTTTTTGACAGCCTCAGTAGGTGCACATGAATTCTCAAACCATGTCTAAAACCCACATCTAAAATCCACAAACAATCTCCCAAAATCAGTTTCAATATGGCACAGCCAAAACTCTTAACAGGAGTCCACAAAGTAGTAGCCAGAGTTAGCCATACATTTTACTTAATTAACCATACAATGACCCAGTCTGGTCTTTTCCACAATGATTGATCAAATATATTCACAATCATTTCAGCTGGCACTCAGGTGAATATTTCCTTAACTTGATATGAATCCACATGGAAAGACAAAATGTCTTACCCTGGTAAACTATAGTGTTGAGTATCACAAGAATTTTTTATTCCTAAGACAAATTTTTGTACTTTACTGATATTGAGAATGCTGGGATAAAGAAGCTCTGAAGTGTTTATCACTCGGGTAACATTTATTTCATCCCATCTTAGTCATCCAGAGGTAAGCTCAGGTGTGACAAAGAGAACACCTGAGATAATTTGCTGTATGTTGTGACAATAACGTTTCAGTACATTTTTGTAACGAGACACCATTAGTTTAGATGCAGACTCTTGGAGGAATAAACGGAATCAATTTCTAGTTGTCTCTGCTCCTATCATTGATGGGACTGTAAATGTCACAGATCCCCACGCGCTCTAAGCCTCTAACCTACATTTGGGAGATTCTCTTTCTGAGAACGCCTTCTCAGATAAGCTTCCAAAGGGAAAACTCCAAGGTTTTGGCACTATCAGACCAAGTCCAGCTTCAGCAATGCTGTTTCTTCTGCAATTCGTACAATACTTCAAAACTAATTTAGAAATTCACCTTGTGGAAGCTCTCAGTGTTCAAATATTTAAAATACCACAAAACAGCATGCTCAAAAGAAATGAAATACAGTGTTTAAAGTCAATAATATAGAACGGTAAAGCAAAACCTACATCTACACATATAAGCAGCAAGTTCCCTCCCCAGACAGCATGGAAAATTTTAACTAGCACCAGGCAACAGGAGTTCATTACCATCTGTTTGGTCTTTCTTTTTGTTTCAAGGCCCAGCCACACCATTCGCATATATACTGCCCTGATCCAGTCAGCACTGATCTGTGGCATTGCACAGCACTTTCCAGTTCTTCATATTGACTCATTCCAAACCCCTCACACACAAACATAGGTCACCACATCCAGTAATGTCATTAGTCATCATGCTACGGAAAGAAATAAAGCCTCAATTATTTCTGTATAACTCAAAAAGCAGTTATCTTTAATTACACAGATCTCAGGGATGCCTTTTTGAGCAGATCTGATGTTTTAAAGCAGGAAATTTCTGGATAGCAATTAATGCTGTACAAAATAGTTGCAACAAAATCTAGCCCTTTCCTATATGCTAAATAATCATATGAAAGTGGCAGTAGGGAAGTGAGTCACATAACCTTTCTTTCAAAGAATAGCCGCCTTCTCTTCCCCCACGCACAGCATCTTGTTATTCTCTAACGACTTTCTCCCTCTGCCTGATGCAGTTTCCTAAGGATTGTATTGTTGTATCTACTCCTGGAAAAGCCTACTAAAAGAAATGAGAAGTTTCTCAGGTATTTATTGTAAAAATTGCTCCCATAAATGCATTAAAAAAAAAAAAAATTTTTTTGCTATCTTCCAAAATGCAAGATGGAATCAGCACAAGCTCTTGTGACTCCTTCCCATTAAAATCTTTTACTTGGTAAATTAATAGTGAAGATCTCTTAGCATGCCTCTTTCATGTGAGTAAATTTATTGCCTTTTCACATTTATATCCTAGTTTAAAAGGGATTTCTCAATATATATCCCTGACACAAACTGAAGAAAGCATAGTCATTCAGCTTTATAGCTAAACCATGAGACTGGCATGCAGGAAATTATTCTTAAACAGGTCTATTTTTGGACTATGCTTGTATTTAAGCAGATTGAACTGCATATAAAAGTAAGGAGATAAATGTTGAGACTGAGAAGAAAGAAAAAAGGAAAAGAATTAAAAAACAGAGTAAACAGTAGTAATTGCACATGGATTCAGAAATTCTCTCTGTAAGGACGAATGATAAAGTTGTCTGTGAAAAATTAAGAATCATAAATGCAGTAACTGACAGGTGTTGCAAAGTTAATTAGAAAATGTCCTAAATGTTTCCATAAAAATGCAATGGTCCATTGTATGTAAGAAGACATAATTATATTTCATAGAGAGCTGTAATTTTGCCATGTAATTATTGGACAACACTGCAGTCTTCTCGGACCAGTTTTCAAACCCTAGGTTATAATGACCAGCAAGAGTGAGGAGTTCCTTCTCCACTGTATTTAAGAGATTTCACATAAGATAGCCAAAGGAAATTAGAAAGCATGGTATTTTCATGAAAACACTTTTCAATTACCTTTGTAGCCAAATAATGTTACAGCCGTATTCACAGTATTAGAAAGTTATTACCTAGACTAAGTAAAATGAACACTGTATTAGAACTTAATTTGAAGTAGAAAATTGGAAAGTTCCACACAACGGTTGCTGAATAAGTAGAAATACATAGAGTGAAGGGCACATCTGAAAGCCATTGTAATGACAGACAGTGCTTGTGAAGTATATGGAAGATTCACTGTTCTCACAACAAGGGGAGACCAGTGCCGTGTACACTTGACAATCCTACCCAAAATGCAACAGAGCCATTAGCATCTGTTCACAATGACAGAATTAAGGAAAGAAGCTTTCCTTAGGCCTTGCTAAAGCAGAGTTCCACAAAGGACTATTTATATGATTTGATTGAAGGCAACCAGTAAAAACCAGGGTTAAAAGATGGTCTTTATCTAAATTTAAGATGAAGGTTTAAGTACTTTTTGATTGCTGAGGTTGTTCTTTAGGGTATTGACATGCCTCATTTTAACCAGGTTTTAAAAAATCATAAACCTTATTGCTGTGTGTTCTGCTTCATACTTTATTGCAGTTATATACCAGGATCCCCCTGTGTACAATGCCCGCTGCATTCCATATTCTGCACAGAAAGTAGGCACAACAAAAGGAAACTAAAGTCTGGCTTGTTTGGCTACATGAGGCTATGAATGAAAGTAGATAAAGAGGAAAGGAGAATAGTAAGAATCAAGAGCTACTTAAGCTATACGTTGATGTGGGCTAAGATGAGAATTTAGGTAAGACTCTCTATGGTTCAAAAGAAATTCAGGACTATTATGTTGGCTATGGCAGAAGCCCTCCACCTTTTTATTAAAGTCACAGAACCAGAAAGACCTTTGAGTTTTGAAAGTGAAACTTATTTGAACATAAGTTAGAACAAACTTTTGGGGGGGAACGGGGGGGTGGGCGTGGCGGGGGGGAAGATGTTTGAAAAGGATCTACTCCTGGACTAATACGTCCCCTTCCTCTTGACTTGTTTTGTAGCCAGTAACTTCTAGTAATTTTCTGGGTGACAATAGACAGCACAACCCACACTAAAACACTCTAAATCCAAGACCATCAGAACTGTGGGACTAACTCATTGCTGTTCTCAGCAAAGCCCTGGTCTTCCTGTTGGCCGTTTTCCTCACTCCTCTATAGCTCCTGGGAAAAACAATCTCCCTGTCCCTCCAGAGGGGTCCACTTGATCCAGTTTACAGCAACCAGCACAAGGCAAATAGCCTTTACTGCTCATCTACAGCCCAGCAAGGGAACATAACACAACTGACTCTCACACATGTGTGGAACTTCAAGAAAATACAAATACAGAAAGGCTTCACTGGAGTGAACATGTAGTATACCATAGCCAAAAGACCTCCCTCTTTATAACGGAGTGTTTTATGAAATGGAGGTCATGATACAGTATTAGAAATAGAATTTCCTGATACAGAGCATGTGTTAGTGGCAAACTTAATAAATCTGATAACTCAGGAAATTCTCTCTAGTCCCATATTCTCTCCAATGCCATATATAAGAAACCTGCTGACAATTTTCAAAGCTAGCTACAAAAGCTGGGTACCTTGTCCACATTTCCCAGAATCACAGAATAGTTGAGTTTGGAAGGGACTTCTAGAAATCACCTAGTACAAACCTCCTGCTCAAGCAGGGTCAGCTACAGCAAGTTTCTCAGTACCTTGTCCAGTTGTGTTTTGCATATCTCCAAGGATGGAGACTCCACAACCTCTCTGGGCAACCTGTTCTGTGTTCAACCACCATTGCAGTAAAAATGTGGCTTTTTTATGTCCAGATGGAATTTCCTGTGTTTCAGTTTGTGCCCATTGCCTCTTGTCTTGTCACTGGGCACCACTGAGAATAGTTTAGTTCCATCTTCTACACACCCTTCCATCAGATATCTATAAGAAATGATGAGATTCCCCCCTGAGCCTTCTCTTTTCTGGGCTAAACCATGCCAGCTATCTCATGAAAGGTTCTTCTCACATGAGAGGTTTTCTAGTCCCTTGCATTTACAAAAGGACATTTGGAAAAAGAGGGAAAAAAGAATCTGGTTTGGAGACTATTCATTTTAGTGTGATGCAAGTTAAAACATTTTGCGCTTTTCATCACAAGAACAGCTGTACAATATTTGCTGCCTCACTTTCTTCAGTGCTCCAATTAAAGATTGCATAGATCCTGGGCTGGAATGTGTGGAAATGGGGAATGCTAGGGATATAAAAGATTACCAATCCCCTTTAATTTATACTTTCAAATGCTTAACACAGAGCTATAATTGCAATTTTAATCACACGTGTTCTGTGTGTGCATTGAATACAGAGGTCTTCATGTGTCAACTAGCACCCAGTGAAGCTGCAGGGATTTTTTCCACTTTAATATATTCATGTTAACATGTAAAAAGATCCATTTTAAAGGCTCTGAAAAAAACAGTGACAGCTTCAACTATAACTGTCAAAAACAAGTGGATATAAAATTCCAGCTTGCCACTAATGGCAGGGTACTTTTTTGTTTTGCCTTCAAACACTTCAAAAACAACCTGCTCAAGGTGGGTGGCAAACCGCTATTTTATGCCCTATGGATAAGTGTCACAAACGATGCCACTAGATTAGCCAAGCAGGTCTGCTGAGAAGAGCTGAAAGTGAATGCAAATAATTCTAGTCTTTTGAGATAGTTTTACTCTGGATTTTATATCTTTTTTATGTTGTTACTTTTAGTAGGAACAATACTTACTTTACACAGTAATTTTTGTGTTTGGTGAAATCTTATTTTGAATGTTTAAAACCCTCAAATACCTGAAGTGTTCTGCACTTCTTGTTTCAATTTCAAACATATTTTCTTTTACTGTAGTGTGGTGGCAATTTTGTCACCATTATTTAAATAAAATGGAAGAAATCATAGGGTAAAACACTGCTTTCTAGGACTAAGGGTTGCAGAGGCTGATCCTAAGCTGTTTTCAAACTGACACTTTCAAACTTGCTGTGGAAACATTGTGCTGAACACATCCACTAACTTTGAAAGGGTCTCATTACATTTAGGCTTAAAAATTAGAACTCTTTAAATACCAACATCTAATATGGATACAAGTATTGTCAGGACTTAAAGTATGATTAGTTGGATGAAGGTCAATAGCATTCCACCATTAACTCAGTACTTTTTTTAAAATATACACAACAGCCTCACATATAAATAACACAAACCAGCCTTAAAAAAAAGGCTAGAGTCAGTAGGTAAGATTCACCCCAGCCATAGCAACAAAATTTCACTGAAGATAATGAAGCTGGATGATTGTAAATTCCCTTGGGAGATCAGAATCTCATCCAGTATTTCCTGACAAGTCTTATGTTACAGTCCAAGTTGAATAAAGAATTAAATCAGCAGTATAAAAACATGAAAAATAAATCACTTCTTGAGAAAATATAATCATTAAAATGAAAAAAATATTCTTTTCTTTTAAGACCTCAATAATTTATCTAGCAATACTTTCCAGCAAATATTAACCATGAATATTTAATATATACATGGGAATTTATAAACAGAAACAAAAATGAAAGATGTTAAAACGATCCTGGATACACTCCTATAAAGTACTAAATTGAATCATATCACCAAATCAACAGTAAACTCAACAGTTAGAAGCCAATTCCTTATGAAAATGTACTCCAGCTAGTAAGGCTTGTAAGTGTATTTTTGTTAAAGTGCATAGTTTTATCTATGCAAAATATTTTGCAGTCATATCCATTTCAATTTAATTTCTTCTGGAAATATTTTGAGATCTGGGCCTCTCTTCTCACCATAGAAGAGGAAGAGATAGAAATAAATAGCTCAGATTTACAATCCAAAATCAACTACTTCAACACAATTCTGTTTTACAAAAGCATTCCAAAGGACTTCTTTCCATCCCAACTGGCAATGTCATCATCTGTCTCCCAGGGCAGTACCACCAGGCAGCAGTGAAAATCCATGTGGATCAACTAACCTGACATTTTGATTAAATGATTTGGAAGTACTTACACAAGGTGCTGAGCCAGGACATCTTTGGAGGAACTAATCTCCAGCTGCGAGCAGTATCAGAGATGTCCCTAGCATCTGCCTGTCCTCCTCCTGGAAAAGCTACACTGGAATAAACTCAGAACAAGTCAACTGTGATTAACGCTATCCAGCCCATTTCAACTCGCAATAGCAGCCACATCTAGTTCTTCATTAAAATCTGCTTCCAGCCCACTCTGCTTTCAGTGTCTCTGTTACCTGGAGCTCCATTACCTGTGCCGACCATTGCTTCTATGCTGTGCTCACGCTCAGCTCCTTCTCTACTGCCCCATACAAGAAGGACTTATCATTGCTGGTGGTTCTTTACTGGTAGCCTTGCCTCACTTGGCTCCAACCCGTAATATTCCTGTGTTTCTACCTTCCTTTCCCTCAAGGGAACAGAAGATCTCTCTACCATCCCAGTGTAAAGTATTGCTTACAGCTAAGCCTGTACTGCTAAATTTGATGGCATTTTCATCATTAGCTTCGAAGGAAGCCGAGCAAAGCCTTTATCTGAGTTTCACACCAAATCAGTCTTTACATTTCTTTAACCATGACAATAGAACTGAAGAGAGAAGTTTATTTATACAACTGCACTGTCCTAAATTTTCTGTTCCCTTTAGCTCAAGGCCAACCCTGTAAAAGTCAGAGTAAAATAGCAGTACCTCATTCCCCATCTGTGGCAACACCAGGGCACTCTCCCCAGCCAAGATCTGAGGGTTCTCATCAACTCTACTGCTCTGACAACTAGCCTCACATGTTCACACTTCACTGTTTGGACTTCAAGATGACTCCTGAACTGATGTGCTGTCACCAGAGAAAGCAGTGCCAAAAATCATTTGGCCCACAAAACCTCTCTCAATCACTAGGAGCAGGAAGGAAGCAGCTTGCAGAAGATGGCTTCCCAAGATATAAAGCGGAAGTTGTCTGTGACATTGCTATCTACATCACTCCTCCTGAGTGGAGGATTTATGCACTCCTTGCAACACAGCTGCAAATACCACAGGTTAGGAAAGACAGAGGATGTCTCAGCCAGTGTTGGTGGAGAACTAGCAGATCAAGACACATCTGTTTGGAAGCCAGGAGGATTACTGCTGTCTTTGGCGAGAGGGTGGGGAAAGGGGACATGTGCTCTGTGCTATCCTGGCAGTTGCACTTCCCACCACCTCTGTTTCATGTTGGCTTAAGATCAAAGTTATTTCTTCTTTGTTCCCCTCCCCGCTCGTCTAGAGTTTTATTTCATTTCTTGTTGCAGGTAAACAAGACTCATGTGATCACAGTATGTGCATAAGTGTGTCTCTGCGCCTGTCTTTCTGTAGGTCTGTTCAATCCTTCTATCTCCTCTGTAAGTTTTGAGTACATTGTCTCATTTCAACCAACACTAGAGGCATCAACTGTGAGGCACAAATATACAATGAATCAGGTTTCATGAACTCTTCTGCTCTCAGAATTACTGACTTCTCTTTGGTTTGGGGTGAATGGTAGACAGTGTTTCATTTTTCCTGTGCTGCTTTCCCTCACTTTGTCATACCCATCAGATTTGCTTTCAAATTCCAAGCACACCTACCAAGCCAAGCAGGGTAGTTTACTTTAAAGGAAAAATGCACATGGAAGTAGAAGGGAGAACAGGAAACCTCCCTCTGAAAAACAGGGAACTTCCCTGGGATGCACAGAGAGCAGTCACTGGAGGAGTTGCCGACACTGCTACAGTCACCTGGAAGGTAGAGCAGTGGGGCAGCTGGTAGTGCTGGCTAACACTCCGCCAGCTTCCCAAAGGAAGTTTGAGAACTCCAAGCCAATTTCCGAAAGGAAACTTAAATTGCATCATTTGCAAGGCTGGTCAGGCTGCTGTTCCACCAAGGAGCCTTGGAGGGCTCCAGAATTAATCCTGCCCGAATTCCCAATCCTGTCTCGTATTTCTTACTCTGATTCAGCCACTCCCCTTGTCCCTATGCCAGCATCACTGGCCAGAAAAGTCAAAACTCAGTCACAACTATTTCCCTGTTCTTTTCCCCTTCCAGCTCTGAACTCAGGTTAGGAAACAGGCCTGATTCTGGTGTTGACCTCACTGCACTAAATCTAAGTTAACATCTGTCATCACCACACTTTAGGGAGGGAATTGGGATTCACACTGAGATGATGTAGAACAAAAGCCAGACAGAGGTTTTTAGTTGTACTAATTCTCAGCTGTTGTTTCCTTCAACAGTGTTTTGCCACAGTTTTCTCAAACTACCTGGCAAGCGCCAGCCCTGCCCACCTTCCCTCAGCACGGGCGTCCTGAGTGCTGATAATGCTCAAGTTGCTGGCAGATGTCGTGGTAAGCAGAACTTGCCCCCGACCTTTTGCTTTCCCTTTGCAGCGAGGCAGACTTGCTCCCATAAAGCAAGCAGCACTTTTGCAGGCGTAACAGACTTCACCAATACAACAAAAAAAAGGTTTACAGAAATATTCTCCTTTTTCTCTTCAACAAATGCCTCTTCCTATCTTGTACAGTGCTCTGTTAGAAAATCTCCCCATCGGGGCCAGTTTCTGACACTTTTACTGACCCTGGGTAGGCCTATTATTTCATCCCATTGACTCCAATGGTGCTTTCAACTGCTTTAAGATCTCTCCAGTGTAAGTGTCAGGAGACAGTATAACCACCAAGTCGCAAGCTCTTTTGTATTCATATCACTCCTAACCAAAAGGGGATTGGTTTCACCAAAGATAAGTTATAAGAGGAGAGATTTTGTCTGCTTCGTTCAGGTTGTTGTAACTACCAGACCCACCTTTAGATACCTGACGGAAGGATGCAAGAAAAGATGGTGCCAAGTTCTCAAGACCAGACGTGGGGGTGAGAAAAGGAGCTCTCAGCTCTTCTTGTTATTGAAGGCTCAGATGCAACAAAACCATCCAGAAGGTCACAGTTACATATCCATTTGGAAAGTAAAATGATCTTGGGACACATTACAAATTTATCACATGGTTTTAGATTGACTTTCTAACAAAATCTGTATTCATTCTACCAATCAACTAAAAACGCACAACAGCCCCTCTAGATTCTAGGATATAATCTTTACTCAAAGATTGCACTAGTTGGCAAACCCATTGTGTTACTTTTAGTAACAAAAACCAAGAGATAGAGACCAACAATCATTGTTTCAGAAATAGAATGCTTGACCTGGGAAAAACATGTATCCTCGGAAAGTTGATCACACGCACCCATAGATAATGAGGACAGAAAGCACCACTAAATTCATCCTGCCTGACCACTTGTAACGAAGAACAGATCTTTTTTATATGCTTATTTCTGTACTAAGCCTCAAAAATTGACTACAGAACACCTCTCAAAAAGGCAGCCTCTCTTGATCCCAAAACATCATTTCTATTCTATTAGTTTGAAAGGCAGTCTAATCATAGCAGTCTATATAGAGAGATTTAAAGACCACAGCATAAACTATATAGTGTTTCCTGCTCACATTTTACAGAAAACTTGAGACCGAGGGTGCCTGATTTTCACCCGACTCTTACAGTGAATATCACATACCTCAATGCTGCATTCCGCATGACGTTGTAATCACATATGATTTTAACTTTATACAGAGGAACTCCCAAGTTTTAACATAGATTTCTTCAAACATTGTCAAATACAAACAATATTTTTGTGGGACTGACTGTGCAGTCTGAAGAGTAACCAGGCACAGGATTTAAGACCTGATAAGTGGGACATGTTCAAAGGTGTAGTATCATTACTATGTATTATAATATCATTATTGAATTATGTATATATAATTTTATATACACTACCATTATTGTGTATTATGATAA
>NW_009193247.1:0-1084 GCF_000690835.1 Fulmarus glacialis
TTATATCTAAATATATAAAAATTTTTCTATCGAAATATATTGGAACCATTCAAATGTCTATCTAGTGTCACCAACAGAAAAGAACAATGCCATAATTTGTGAATTTTTACAAAGCTTTTTTGGAAAGGATTATTTTGGAGATGGAAAGAAAAACGTGGTATTTTTTAAACTCAAAATAACATCCCTCTCCCCATCCAAATATCATCCGCGTTCTGCACACTTAATAAGGGTAATGGGTGCCATGCCTTGAAGCAGATTTACAAAGCATGTGGCTGCTTTCAGAACAGGGCAGAGGGTTTGATCTGGGTGCTGTAACTGAGTGGATAATGCTAATGCCTTTAAGCATAAGATCAAAGAGAGATTCCCTGCATTTGTTGTCTTCTTTATTGAAGTGAGATAAAAATGCAGAGCCTGAGTTGTCTCTGCATGTTTACAAAGTTTCCACAATGATGACCTCCATCAGGTCTATCGTGACATGCTTGCAAATAAGGAAAACATTCCATTGTTACGGTTTTTGTATAACTACCAAACATATTCTGTACAGGAGCGTACAAAGGGTTTGAGGTAAATGTTTTGCTTGCTGAAGGACTTGCAGATTTATAAATATAGTAAATGTACATCCAAAGAGAAAGCGTTGCTGTTAATAAAACCATAACAATGATTAATAATATTAATTAATAAGTGTGATAATAATTCAACCTCTTAATGAAGATATGATGTGCTGCAATTCTTTGTTAGTGGAAACAGTGCCTTCTTCACCTTCTGTAGACTTTGCATTTTTCTAGATGTGCACAACCATTGGAGAGGACATTTGTCCATTTGAATCAATTAATAAGACTGGAATTAAGCCTAATTTGTATGAAAGTTAGTGAAAGAATGTGATCCAGGCAGCTGACTTGTTTCTTAGCAATATATTTTAACAAAAACAAAACAGAAAGGGTGGGGGAAAGGACCAGAATTAAAAAAAAAGCTCCAATGGTATTGAATTTATTGTTTTGATATCAATTAATATTTAAGGTGCTATAATAGATTAAATGCTGAAGGTAAAAAGATAAAATGCTAAAACTCGTAGCAAGGGGAAAGA
>NW_009193247.1:1115-71664 GCF_000690835.1 Fulmarus glacialis
GGAAAAAAAAAATGTTTGAAAGACAGATGGGAGGGCTGTGTATCAGAGGGATATAAGAATGAGGGGGTTACCTAGAGGATAAATTCCTCTATTGCTGCTTGCAAATACTTGAAATGGAAAATTCTTTCAGAAAAGAAAACTTAGCTTAACTCGAAGTGTTTACCACTCTGCTGATACTAGCCAAATCACAATGAAAGAAAAGATGGAAAAGAACACTCCAGTTAGGTTGAAAGGATTTTAGCATTTTCAGATGAAATTGTTACAGTTTGTACCTTCACCTTGTTGTTTATTTGTTGGTTTTTTTTTTTTTAATTTTATTTTCTCTTTTATGTCTGAAGTATGTTTACAATGAAATATCGTGACCGATGAAAACCAATATTTTGGGATTTTTTTTTTCCACAGAGAATGTAGGATTTGGAGTGGTTTATTTCTAAAAGGGAATTTTAAAAATCTGTTTTGCAAAGCAGTTCTGTTCTATTCTTGCGAGCCTCCCAGTTCACGTTAGTAGTCAGCAATTAACAGAAGAGAAGTATTGTGAAGCTGGCACTAGGTAAGCAAGAGTGGAACAAAGGAAGCGACAATGTCTGTGGGGTAGGGCATACCAAGTTTTCAAAGAGGCCTTGCTTAGCCAGAATTTGTTCTGCCTCCACCAAGGTACAGCTTTTCCAAAAGCATGAAGCTAATTTGGAAGAGGACTTGCATTCATGTTATGTAGTTACAAACACCTCCGTACTAGAATATGTGCACTTTGTGCAGTCCGTTGGAGTAGCCAGTAGTTGTGGTTCTGAAATGAATGCACAGATTTTATTCTCTAGACTCTCTAGACTTTTACTTCTCATCAAAGCTGGCATAAATATAGAACATCTTCTAATCTTTATGTGAAAGGAGTGCAAACTTAAAATAAAACCTTATACATCTGTCATCCTTTAAAGAGGATCTGATTCGTAAACATCCATGTTGCCAGCATCAATGACAAATGACATCCAGTTTTTCAAAACATGGTGAAATGTGCATGTAGAAATAATGTCCACATAACCTCTCCCAAATATGTCATGGTAGGAGTTGTTTATGGAAGAAAGTCATCACAAATCAGAGCATGGAGACATCTTACACACCTTTCAAGAACTTTGGAGGGGTTGGTCTTTCTTTTTCAAAATATGGCCAGAGGAACACGGTGGTAGTGTTGCTGCTGTACCTCATAGCCTGGTGGTTACAGCAGTCACCTTTGAGATAGCAAACCTGAATTGTAACTCTTGTGGCTAAGAGGATTTAAACATCTCCCATATTTAAGAAGAATGCCACATCAGAGTGACGCTGTTTCCCTTCTATCACTTTTAGTATAATGGTATTTATGGAATCAGAATTGTAATTTAGCTGGCAAGAGACCTCAGGAGGTCTCTGGCCCAACCTCCTCCTCAAAGCAGGGGCAGCTATGAGCTTGGACCAGGTTGCTCAGGCCTTTATTCAGACAGGTCTTGAAAAAATCTCCAAGGATGGAGCCACAACCTCACTGGGCAGCCTGCTCTACTGCTTGGCTGTCCACATGGTGAAATGAAGGCTTACTTTATATCCAGTCTGAACCTGTCTTGTCTCAATTTATATCCGTTGTCTCTTTGTCACAGCATGCACCACTTTGAAAAGCCTGTCTCTGTCTTCCTGGTAATTTCTCCCTAGGCACTGGAAGGCTGCTGTTACTGTCCCCCTAACGCTGCCCCACCCCAGGCTAAACAAGCCCAGTTCCCTCAGCCCCTCCTCATAGAGCAAGAGCCGGCCATTTTGTTGGCTGTCCACTGAATTGACTCCAGTTTATCAAAGTATTTCTTGTATTCAGGGGTCCAAAACTAGGCACAGTATTTTAGATGTGGTCTAATGAATGCTGAGCAAGGGCGGATGTTGAGAGGTTCAGAGCATGTTAAGCCACTACACAAGGCATCAAGAAGTGAACAGAGTGGCATGCTTTGTTTTTTAGAGCTGGATTAAGGTTCTTCAAACAACCTATAGAAAATAACAGTTCAGACCACGTAGGCAGAAAGGAGTTTGTGTCTCATACCTGCACTAAGTAGTGCTATTTGTAGTAAGTAGAGAGCTTTCCTTGCTTTCCTTTTCTTCTTTCTTCTTGCTGTTTTTTTGTGGATGTTTGAGTGTATTCTGAGAACACTTCCTCAGCAAAGTCACACAAACCAGAAAGATGGAAGTAATACCTGTTTTCTCAGCTCTGAAGGGATAGACTCAAAGTACGCACTGAGTAGCACTGACAGGATGAGCAGAGTTTTTTGCATGGTCTGCTGAACATTACTTAAGGGACTTTCAGGAAGCTAGTCAGAGGGTTGCGAACATGTGTGGCCCTTCAGTGTTGAACCAAGACACTGGGACACTTCTCAAAGTACAGGTTCTCTTTGTGTACGTAGTCAAACAGGTGAAAGATCCATTTTGCCTGAGTATGCCCCAGCTGACCTAAGTGAGACTAAAAAAGCTGTAAGCTGTGAAGCACGTGTTCTCATGTGTGCGTGCCTAGCCTTTATGTACAAAGCCATAAAAAGAGACATTTTGCAGACCAACAAAGTCTGTTTCTAAGCACCATGTGCTTCTCAGACCAAAGTACTTTGGTTTCAGTCCATTCCTAAGCATTCCAATATAAACCAGAAAAATCTCTGACATTCATCAGAAGATGCTAAGAGCTTTAACATCTTGGGAAACTTACTTCATAAGATTTACATTGAATCTGTTTTCATCTATTTCATAAAAGCATATTCCAATGCAATGGCTTGTAATCAGCACTAAGACTTCAAGCTGGTTAATTCACTGTGATTTGATTAATACATTTCAGAGGCAGACTGACATGATAGAGTGATTAGACCAACCCAGCCATCCAGCAATCTTTGAAAGCCAAGCTTACTCATCTGTAATTTTATCTCATTAGGATAGCTTTATAAATCAGATTTTTTTAAAAATAAAGCTCTTACTTGAGATGATTAAAATTTCTTTATTTGCCAAACTAGTATATTTTATAATTTTATTTTCATGGCTTCACTGCAATCATATTACATTCCATTGCCACTGTGGAATGCATGCAGGCTAAAAATTGGCTTCCTATGTTAAGAAGGTGAAGAAGGTGTCTGAAATGACAGCATAACAAATTACACTCCACAACTATTTATTTCATTATTTTGTTGCCTGTGAAATGGCCAGGCATGAAATACTACCTGCTGCTGCGTGACTGGGATGTATTCCAGTTTTTTAAAAATAATTTTATTGTTTCCTTGTAGAATATTTGTTTTTACACTGGGACCCAGTACAGATACTTAAAGATCTTTTGGTGGAATATACATGTGTCTGTGTATCTAAGCTGTATTGAAATCGTGTGACAACTAAGCGCCTGACCAACATGGGTGCTTTTGAAATCTCAGGAAGCACCAAGCTGAATCTTTAAGTGCCTAAATTCCCTTTAAAATAAAATTTGATGTGTTTATGTGTTGAAATTTAAGGAAAAGAATGCAAGTGATGGTTTGAGGACTTCACCAAGCTGTCTACACTTGTACCATCTTATGTTCCAGAATGTATCAGGAAAAATAAAGGTTAATAAGTACTTTGTCTAGTGTGGACATCTCAGTCGGGCATCTACATTTTTCATGGAAGCACTGGATCCCAGTTGCTGGAGTCTTGAATTGTGGAATTTATGTAGTCTTGTGTTTCCAGAAAGCATTTTCTTTGAAAAATGTAGCTGCACTGTTGGTCAGTCAATAGAGTAATCAGACTAGCTACACATTATCATGCTCTTTGTGTATATGAAATTCCAAAATGTTTGGGTTTGCTATATTAAAGTGCTCTTGCTTTGGTTAAATATGAGGAGGATTGCTCACTCATTTAATAGCACTTGGGGCATCCCAAATGACGCAGTTTAGGGTTGCAAAACAGAAATACTCTGGAACAGTTCTCTGAAGAGTGTCAAGTGTTAATGCCTGTAGTTTTTGTCATGCAAGGTCTCTCAAACTCAGGCCCATCGTTCATTTTGCTTTATATAAAATGTCTGACACACGCGGCTGTGATGCATCACATTCTAATGATCAGGTCAGGAAACTTGGCAAGCTGTTTTTCTTGAAAGGGAGGACTGCATAATACTGTTTGTGATTGCTGTTTGTTCAATAAAGTTTTCAGTCTTCCAATTTATTTACTTTCAATTTTGGTTTCAGTTCATTTAACCTTCAGAAAACATTTGTGCTGTCTACTGCTTACAAAAGGAAGGCTCTAGCAGCCCCTTGCTGCATTTATCTCTTGCTGAGGAGCTATGATGTCTGCAGTAATAAATGTATCCGTTTGAAATAGAAGTGATTAAGTTCTTGTTGAAATGTCTTCTGGAACAAAACATTAGCTTTTGCTTTCAAAGGGCAGATATTGCAGCAGATAGCACTTAACCTGGCCAAGGACAAAGTGTTATGTTTAAACATCACTTTTCTGCCTGCCTTTATGAAACAGGAAGGATATCTGCATTCAAGCACTTCCATTTCTTAATACATCAAACCAAATACCTCTACAGAATTGAAAGCAGCATGATTGTAACTATTGCTTTATTTTTAGAAACAGCCCACCCATCCTACCAATTTGCTGTGATTTATTCCTTTAAACTTTTAAATCTGAAAGATACAATAAAGGAAAAAAGAATTGGGCAGGCATTGATATTTGCACACTAGACTTCTGTCTTCAGAGGCACTGATTCAGCTAGCTGTACATTTCTGAACTAAAACTGAATTTGATCATCTTGCAGTAATCCCTGGTTGTCCAGCTCGGAAATTCATGAGATTTGACACTAATATTGTCATCTTGAAAGTATATTGTAACTGTGGCCGTTGCTTTTCAAAGCTGATGTATATCAGCGAAACAATATAGATCCTCATTTTGCCGACTATCTAGGAAAAAGATCAAGGCCAAAAGATGGAGCACAGAGAAGATTTGAGTTTCCTGCCCAAATCAGGTAGACACATAGACTACTTGTCCATCTGTGTGTATACAGAGCACAACAGAGGTCCTTCTAGCACTGTGGAGGTTCTGATGCATTGCATAGGATTTTCTAAGTACTAATGCAATAAGTTAATAATGATAATTGAATCAAATAATTGATAATAACTCATCAATCTAGTACTAAGTGCTATATATTTTCTTAATTTGAAGCTAATAGGGATCCCCAGTAACTATGCCAATACATCCCAAGTATGCATCTCTTACATAGAGTTTTGTATTCTCAGTAATCAATATAGACATTAAGAAACTAATATTATGTATTAACGAATGTGAAAATACAGAGCAAATACCAAATTGTCTGATTTTTCTGTTTTATCCATGTCTTATTTTCAAAGAGTGTGTTTTAAGATGCCTCTATTTACCAAATATATTCTGCAAGTATACCACGAGTATTTATCAACATTGTTCTAACTTTCATTAATTTTAGTGATGTATAAATTGCAATCTTTTTTTTTTGCTATGTGTGGAATTTGGAAACAATACAATTTAAAAAACATGGGATATAAAAATTAGTCACCTGACAATAAGTGCTAATTAATATTTTTGTCTTGCATTCTGTCTTTCAGATTTGTGATAAAGAATGGCATTACTATGTTGTCAATGTTGAGTTTCCCGTTGTTACGTTATACATGGATGGAACAACATATGAACCTTACCTTGTGACCAATGATTGGCCTATCCACCCTTCACACATAGCTATGCAGCTGACAGTTGGTGCTTGTTGGCAAGGTAATATGATAGCAAATAGTAGACAGTAGAATTATGAATTCAGACCAAAAAGAATCTTACTTGTGTCGCTGATTGCATAGTAGATAAATTACTAAAAGGTTGATGGTATAAAATCAGAAGTAAATCCAGAGTTAATAATGAATCAAGTCCAGGGATAAAACGGACAGGACATGAACAGGCTTTGCATTTCCATCATCTAAAGAAGTGTTGAATACAGTTTGTGTATTCGATGTGAAAGATTGTAATCTTTATCTTTTGTCTTCATTTCTTTTAATTGTTTCCCTTGTTCTCCAACTTTAAGCAAACTATCTAAATATTACTCTGAAGAACTCCAGCTATCTCCTTTCAGTCTCTGCCTCAAATTTCTTTCATAACTCATGGCCCGATCCTGCGCTCTTCACGTTGGATGTATATCACCAGTAATTCCACTGATTTAATCAATTCACCCTGTTATAGACCAGATGTAAAAGAGAGAGTAAAATAAAACCAAAAGTCACAACCCCAGAGCCATACTTGTACGGGCCTTTGCTTAAATATTAGTTTTTCCTGTTTTCTACCCTTTATAATCCTGCTCTTCTCATTTTTTTTTCTGGTCCTTATGCCACTGTTTCTTTTTCTGTTCTCTGCTTACACCTGAAGCAGTCCTCTTTTTCTGCTCATCTGCTCTTGTAAAGTTGTCTCCATTACCCTTCCATGTTGATTTTCTATTTATGCACTGTGTCTTGTTTTCACTTAAGACAAAGTATGAAGTATAATTAGGAAAAAATGCTTTAATACAGATTACGTTTCTTCCCCACTCTTTAATTATTACCTTGTTTGCCAGTTTGATCTCTGTTCATTTACAATCTGTTATCTGCAAAATTTGGACATCTTATGCATGGCAGAGCTGTTCAGTGTAAATAGTATTAGAAGCAAATCCAGCTGTTAGATTATGAACACCTTGGGGTAAAGAGCCAATCTTTACTTTGACGACAACATGCAGAATAAAGCCACACTAATCCTAAAAACAAGATTTGATAAGTTTTGAATACTGATCACTGAGATAGGTGTTATGATAGCTAGCTAATCAGCATGACACTAATCCCATATATTTGTAAAAGTATAGACTGATTCTTGTCTAACTGGTATTTGCATGTGTAGGCTTCTATCTCTATAGGATGAACTTTAGGTGTATTGGAATTTTTCATTGATGTTAAATATATAACAGAATACATTTAATTTTACTCTAAGGTGTTAATATTCTAAGGGATTTTTCTTTTTAGCTAAAAATACGTAGTGAAATACCTATCAAACTCTTCAGAAACCAGAACTTCTGTTTAGCCAGTAGTTTACTGGGATGAATAGTTGGCAGAATGATTTGATTTACATGAATTTTCTTTTAGCTTGATCTGCGTTTTTTTCTTATGTAGTTTTGGTGCAGTATTTTTAAATCAAAGTTCCAGAGTTAACAAATGCAGATGTAATTCGTGAATGGAGTAAATTCAGTTCTTTCCAGACATGAGAAAATGCCATAGGGACTGTGAGTAATCACTGAGTATTGCCTTCTGAAAAATCAGCATTTCTCAGTAGCCGTGCTAAAGAAATTTTATTTTAATCCCTTACTTCATGTATATTTCTAGGTTCTTCTGCATAGGTCTACAGAAATATTTTGGGGCATTATTTGTGTTACTTCCTGCCTCTTAACTTCTTTCATTCATATGTTGTGTTTAATAGCAATCTTCAGGGTTTTTTCTTCCTAAAAGCCTCAGCATTGGTTGGAATCCACTCCCCTCAGCCCTCACCTGAATCTCATGTTAATCATCATGCAGGTGCCAAGTTTTGAGAACTGAGGAGTAGTAACTCTATCTGTGGAACATGCACTGTAGAAGCAAAAGCTATGCCAGTTTTGCCGCAGTGCTCCATCTGTGGGTTTCATCTACCTCCAAGGCAGCTGAATACAATAAGGACAATCTTGGTTCCTTTGCATCTTTGTCTCTTTATCTCAGATTGGTAAGAGAAAGAATTAAGGTAAAACTTCTCATGTAGGCTCACAATAAATTTAGACCACACACTATATTTAGTATTTAAGCTGTTAAACAAACAGAAAGTTGCAATTGTTTTCAGACATTTTTAGCTTTGCCTTGAATAATTTGATGGCTTAATGAATAACCATTCAGAATAAGATTCTTCTTTTTTTGGTGAAACACCTGATTTAAACTACTGAAATTTTACCTATTGGTGCTGTCAATATTTACTGCAAGATTATGTTATTGCTATTTTAATAGTGTGAGAATTGGAGCTCGTCAAAAGTATAAACAAATTTTCCATCTCATGAAAATGTCAAGATTTAGCTAAGATAGTGTGCTAAAGATTCTGATAAACTATCATGTGTCAGGCAAAAAGGTGAACTTTTAATGCTTATATGAAACAAGATTTTCATTTTGTTAATAAGATTCAGCACTCTATTTCAGTCTGTCGAGTTGTAATTATTCAACATATAAACCCAATCTATTCTGTTCCAAATGTTAATTTTCAAAATCCATATATTTCAAGAAAAAGTGGATCTATCAAACAAATAATTTGACTATAAATAGTTTCAGTGAAACTGTTAACTGGGTCTACTTAGGGTAATACATTTTGGCCTGTAAGAATAGTCTAAACCTTTACATTTTCAAAGCATTAGAAAACTGCTTTACAACCATCTACTCTTTATTTTGGTGTCATAAGCCATTCAGGGGAGTCCTCATTAAGACGCTATGAGGAGTTTCTAGCTCTGATTTGCTCAGACTATTTCCTTCCCTTTTCATCAAAGCGCTGGCAGAATAGGAACACAAGCTCTAACCTCTTCCTTCAGAAAGGACAAGACCTTTTTTTCTGTCTTTGCTAAACCGTTTTATAGTTCTGAGTCCACAGTATCCATTTATCAAAGTCAAATTATTTAAAAAAGATTTCAACACAGACAACTAAATGAACCAGAAGAAATAACATTCCGTTTTCTTACCACACCAATTCTGATTTGCTCACAACAAAAAGTAAGTCATCATGACTGTGGGGCAGCTTAAGAACTGGTGAGGAGCAGGAAGAGCATATTTAGAGGGCAAAGCGAAAAATCAAGAACAAAAAGAATTGTAATTTACTCTGTTAGCACTAATAGGAAAATCTGCTACTGCTGCGAAGGATTTACCCTTTCATATATGACAATTTTCAGTTCTGGTCTGGAAATGGGGAATTGTTCTGCTACTTCTCTAGGAAACTGAGAATCCTCCACGTTATGAGACAAGTGACTCTTTCAGCCCTTGTCTTTTCATCACTTACACTGGTACTCATCCTGAGGTTACGTAGCAAGTATCATGCTTGCATCTACTTCTTGTCTTTCTCAGAGTTATGTCATGCAGGCGTCTCGGGCACAGAAAGAGAATTATTTTCTTTGAGATTAATATTTCCTATTATTAACATTTCAATTCCAGAGTAACTTTTCTGACTTTTATAGCCTTTTTTATAGCATCCATTATGAAAAGTTAGATTAGTGAAATATAAGAGCAGTTTAAGTTCAATGCTGTTCCCCTGAATCTAACATGAAAACAAACAAAATGTGCAATCTTTCAGGCTTACATGATAAATTTAAACTTTAGCCTATGGTGTGCTCAGTGTCCCATTTGCATCAAACCATTTGCCGCCTTTTTTTTTTTTTTTTTTTTTTGACATCAGCATTCCAGTTGTAATGGGCAAGTCTCTCCTACATCTTTACCTTTGCCTTGGCAGAGTAAAAAGCATGCCTGATTTGTTTGTTCCTGATTTTATGCAATATTTCTTTAAATAATATGAGTTGAGTGCTAGGACTCTCCTAAAAGGAGGAAAAATTAGCCTTTTCCTGAAGAGCAGAGTCTTGTCTAGGGGGCAAGAGTATTGGAGGCAGAAGTTAGGGTCCCAGTGTGTGGATGGCAGCCTGGAGACAAGCAGAGAGTGAAGATGGCTGAAAGAGCAGAGAACCAGGCTTTAAAGGTGATGGAAGAGAACCTTCCTAGAGTCTGTCAGGCACTGGGTAAAGTTTACTGCAACCCAGGAAGTCACTAAATTACCTAAAACCAATCCTGGGGATAGTTTCCAGCTTTAATGACACATTGGCCATGAGGAAAGTTGTATAAAAAAAATCTTTTTTACGTTTTGTTCTGGCATAATCAATATGAATGTTCTCTACTTAAAATTAGGTATTCTGGATGTTACTCTAGTATAATTTTCCTTTTTTAATTTAGAAACCTTGGTTCTTTCTTCAGGGAGCTCATTAAAGGGAAGATCTAGGCAGAGCTACCTCACTGATTTAGGGTACTGTCACAATCGTTAGCATAGAGTTAATTGTTTCTTATTTTGTGTAGTTCATGTTTAATGCTGCTATACTTTAGGGGGAGTAGTTTATTTGAGGGTGGGAGTTAAAGCATTACCTTTAGGCTAAACTGTTTGTGATGATTCAATTACATGTGACCCAAGAGCAGTGACAGCTGGAGACAGAAATTCCTGAACCTGTTGCAGCCTATCTCCAACAGAGTGCCGGTCTTCTGGCATGGCAAATCCTAACTTACTTCTTAGCTGTGATTTCAGTGACACTAGGCCTGGGAAAAGGTAATACTGACTACAGAGCTAAGCAAACCAGACTCTTAGGGACCTAACTGAGGGTGGAAATGAACAGTTTGGAGTGCTAGTACAGCTGTTCCTGAAATTAGGCCTTTATGTACCCTGGTAAAGTTTGACAGCTTTCTCTGCAGATACTTAGGGTTAAGGATATAACTTAATTTTAACTTCTTTAAAAAGCCTTTTTTGTTCACATCATGGTCTCACAGATGATTGTCAAGGGTGTGATTTTGATGTAGGTGGTTATTTAGGTCCAAAGTGCTGTTCTGTCTCTAATGGTGAAAGAAATTTTGAGGCAAAATTACTCTCTCTCAAGGGTATCTAAAGGACAAAATTGACTTGCTTGTATGTGTGCTTCCCAGAACAAAAAAGAACATGTGGGAAGTGTGACCCTGGCACTGTCTCTGAACCCCTACCTCCCTGAATGAATGTTAGAAGCAGACATGGTCCATCGGGGTAGGAGAGAGCTCCTCAAGGCTCAACTTCAGCTCTCATTTCTACTCTCTTTTTCTCTAGCAATAAAAATACTCTAGCTTTGCCCTTCCAGCTCAAGATTCTCGAGAGCTTACCAAACAATGAAGAGGTAGCACGGTTCTGTAGCAAGGAAGTAGAATTACCCTTACTCTGTGAGGATAAAGTGCAGTATAAAGAGGGTAAGTGATTTTTCCTCAGGTCACTTAAAAAAATCTGCATCACAGCAAGAATAGAATCAGACTTCCTGATCAACCACAAAATTGTTCTTATTCTCCCTTTCAGCTTTTGCAATCCTGTTTCATTCTCCTAAGCAATACAAACAAATTAAGGTTAGCTCATCCTGAAGCTGACTTTCCGGGAGCTTAGCATAGCCAGTTCTCCTCTGAGTTCATTATTTTTGATTCAGTTTATCTGAGGACATAGCAAATGGACCCTTCTACAGAGTGAGAAATTTCTTCCATTAAACCAAGGTTCATAGGTTCCCACTCTGATCCCTTTATTGCTAAATGTTCTGTGGCAAAGGCAGCCAGAAGGAGGGAGCAAGTTACATGATTTGGTAGTCTAATCATCTTTTGTACCACAGGCTGCAAACAGACTTCCTCCAGGTTTCTCTGAAAAGATAAAGTCTTGAATTCATACTCTATTGTTACTTTATGTATCATTCCCAAAGTCCTGTCAGGGAAGTAGTGACACAAGTTAATGACTTGTCACAAGGTTATATTGTAGCTTACCATGACTGTAAGTCATTATTTCTAATAAGGCCACCCTTTCTAGAGTGCTGCAGCTTCACAGTGTAATGATGCTGGCCACATTGCGCAGGGGAAGGTCTTTAGGAGAAGCCTGTCAATAGGCAAACTTTGTTATCATGAATATAGCAGAAGGCTATTGTAGTTCCTGTTTTCTAAGCAATTTCTGTTTTCTATTCTATTTTTCTTTTGTATTCTCCTGCCATTTTCCTCTTTTCTTAACATAGGCTGGAGACCAATTTTTTCATAGAGTCCTTCTGTGGAATAACCTTATTAACCTTATATGTCAGCACTCTGCTGATGTATCAATCACAATGTTGCAGTCAGAGAACTGACTTACTATTCAAGGCAAGAAGAATGGTAAGATTTAAAAGTTGGAGGGGGATCAGATCAATGAGAGACAAATACACTGTGGGCAGTGTAGCAGCAGCAGCCTGTATCACTCAACCTTGGACTTCCCCCAGAAATTAAGATATTCAACAGATAAAGATTACCCCCTACTGTGCATTCTAACACCAGTGGATCATGCCTTGGGGGCTGACATAGCTTGCACCAACCTGAGGCCTCAGTGGAGTGATATAAGCAAACAAATTAATGCAAGACCACGTAGGTAGATTTCAACATAATGTGATGCTGAATATCTGTATACTGGTGCTTCCATTAGTACAGCAGTGTTCTCTCTGTATTACCCTTCTCATCAAAAACAAGATGGAGCGGATTTCAATGCACTTCACAGATCTTTGCTGGAATTTTAGCTGCAGCAGAAATACAAACACATGTGGAAGGTTAGTTTAGGAGGGTGTTTGCTTGGAGAACTGAATTTGCGTTCAAATCTGTCGCTAATTCAGCATAGATATATGTCCCTTATTTAATTGAATTTCTGCACTGGGGACTATGCACCAGCACAAGAATGTTATCTGGAGAATAAGAATATAGTTTTTTGGGCAACATTAATGTCACTTGGAGTGTGGTCTACTCTAAGATATATAAGATTGTAACATTTTTCTGTGATTGTCATAATTTCCCACAGTTCCCCTAGAAATAACAAAAAGGTATTGGCTTAATTGTGAGAGATTATAGAGTGTTTTTCTTATCTTTAGAAAAATTATCTTAATTAGTGTAAGTTATACCACACTTTTGATCTATAGATCTATTGCACAGAGATAGATTAGCATATGCATACTTAAAAGCAGGTAGCCCTTAGTGTTCTCTGTACTTGTCTTATTTCAGGTAATGCTTTAAAGCCTAAAGCTGTCTGTGTGAGGTCATCAGGTTATGATATTTACCAAGAATGGGGCAGACTTAAATAGTGCCATGTTTAATGAGTAATTTTCTGAGTAACTTTTGTCTGAGTGATATAAAAAAAAAAAAACACTAAAACTTTTTTGTGCTGAGAAGCTCTGGGAGTATAAAAACTCGAGTTGCTAAATGGGACCACTCCTTAAATCTATGTTAGGTTTCATCCCGTTTAACAGCCAATCTACTTGTCAGGGAATTAAACCCAGCTCCCTAAACTGCCATAATAAAAAGGTGGGATAAATTTTAGGGCTTGGACCTGAGGACTTCAGAGCTAGAATGTCTTGCAGCTGCTTCCAGATTCACTTCAATCTTTATGTTGGGACCCTAAATAATCGATCATTCCTTAATTATCTGGCTCAGTATAACCAGAGTCTATAATGTCTTTTAAAAGAATCACATCTTGGTTGAAAATTCTCTTGATTCATCATTTCCAGTGAAAACCTCATTGTTCTTAGACTGCCCTGATAATTACTTGCTAGTTATTAGGGTAGGGCAAAAGGCCTAAAAGAAGATTTGTAAGCTCAATAAAGTCACTTGTTTTGACAAAAAGGCATGATTTTTCTTTGGAGATTGGCAAGTGAATGCAAACAGCTCTTTACATCTCTCAAGTCAAAACAATACAATTGTAAAATTCAATGGTAATCAAATTCTGTCACACTTTCTATCAACCCAATGTGAAATAAGATAAAAAAAAAACAACCACCAAACAAAAAACCAAAATGGTGTCATGGAAATAGTCTCTGCTTCATTAGTGAATGTGCCTTAACCCCATGAAGTCTGAACCCTGAGAATCTTCAGTTTCCCCTCTTCTCCCCAATGTTCTATCTAACAGAACCTCCTCATGGCTGGGATCAGAAGGTGTTTGCTAGATGATAGTCCTTAACCCCTCTATATTGTTATTCATCTGAGAGATTCTAGCTGTTTATGACAATGTGATGTGTATACTAGAAGCATTTTTTTTTCCTCTGTGTGTATAAGGGAGTCATCCTGACTGATCTGCCCACAAGTAGGACATCTGCAACATACCAATCTAAAATTAAGTAGGTTAATTCTACATTGTATCCATTGTGTTTGAAATTTCAGGCACCAACTGTAACTGTGCTTGTGACTATTTAGGAATATGCCAAACACAGTGATATTGTAAAGTCTTGCTTTCATTGGCAGCTTGATCACTCCCCACTGAGGGCTGCTGGGTGGGTGCAGCATACTGCCTTTTCTGGTGTGTGCGTCCTCCTCTGACTTGTGCTTCCTGCGCCAGCGTGCTGTGGTGCTGGGTTTGGTGTGAGCACGGGCACCGGCTGTGACGAGCACAGGAGGGAAGTAACACTCAGCAGCCGTCAGAGGGTTTAAAAGTTCTTGTGGGGAGGGAACACCCTGACACTAGTGTAGGAGGTGCCCCTGCCTAACCCTACCCCTAGGCTGCAACTAATGTCATGCGACAGCAGACCCTGATAATTCTAGTTATCTAGATAATTCCAGTAGCAGCATGCACTTTATTTTTGCAGCTTATTCTGAGCCCTGTGCCTATTTTATGTCTTAGCTGTCTCTTTCTCAGAACCATAAGCGAAGTGTCTCCTATAATGGTTTTATCTAGTAGGAAGCCCAGCAGTCCAGGGCAGGACCCTTCTTTTTCTGTGTGTTTTGGTGTCAGTGTGTGTGCTGCACTTGTTCACCTCCATCAGCATTCATGCTTAGTAGAAAAGGAAAGTAACTCAGAAAGACTTCATCAAGGTGACCCTGGGTAAAGTTCTGGTGGGAGGGACTCCTCTGCCCCCAGTGCTTGAGCTGCCCTACTTGCTCCGCATTGATAGAGTTCCAGGCAGAAGAGATCAGAACCAGCATAGAAGAAGAGAAGAAGAAGAATCCCGGTCTAGAAAATAGTTATTATTTTAGCAAGTGAAAAATGTGATGCATACTACTTTGACAATGACTAAGCAGTGAACAGCATTATAGTGAATAATTATGTATGTCAACAGTTCCTCTGCATGCCTCCCACAGTCTGTTGACACCATCTTCCCATTACGAGGATTGAATTAATGCCAAAAAGCCAACATCCATCCTCCTGTATCTGCCAGACTTTGGGAGTGGATGTGCGTGCTGGGTCAGGTGGAAAAAGCAATGCGCAATTTTATCATGAAGGTCTGAATAACGCTGTGGCCTGCATTGCCTCACAACTGTGATGGTGACCGCAACATTTACATTTAAGGAAGGGGAAAAAAAAAACCCAGTAGCTTCGAAAATTTGTTATGCAAGGGTCTGTAATGAGAATAAGTGTTGTTGTTCTATAGTATTTTTTCGGTCTTTTTTGTTACAGACATCAACCTAATTCCTGACTGACAGTAGGGAAGGTTCCATTTTCCTTTGTTGGTCGCATCATTTCAGCTAAGTCTTAACTACTTAACTATCCCCCAAGAATTAGCACTCAACAACATATTAATCTGTAGTAATCAATAAACATAGAGCTGAGTAAAACACAACGTGTAACACAGTTGAGGAGTAGGTTTTCTTATTCTCTTAGGTCTTGATGCTATAACATCATCGTGGAGCTGAGCTGTATCTGAGCTGTATCTCACTTGTAAGAAAGGGCAAAAACACCCTGGCAGCAAAAATTCCCATGAAACTTGCTGAGGCAGCCTAAGTTAACTGGATGGCCTGACCTCTAGATAGAAACTGGCAGATGCTGTGTTACAGAACACTTTACTTTTTACTGCACCGTGACATTTGGAAGTAGAAGAAATTTTAGGACACTTGGATTACCTCAAGATCATAATCACTGGAGCTCTACTTTGTTCTCTGAATTGTTGCTCTAGAGGCTTGTGTAATCTATGTAGATCGTCTTCATTGTCTCAAAAATATTGTTGCTTAGGCTCAGTTTGGTGTCAGAACCAAAAGTTCAAACTGTCTTAAAGCAGTAAGATCTGTTGGGAGTAGCTTATGTCTTTTCCTAGTTGTTTCTTAGCATGTGGTAATTTCAGAGATGAGTAAAATTCAGACAATGGAACTGAGCATTCCTCCTGCCCAATGAAGTCAGTGGCTCTGTGAGCTGCCGATCAACTGTGTGTGGAGCTCCACAGGCATGAAAAGTATCATGCTCAGGATCAAAGGATCTTTGTTTGAAAAGATCAGTATTGAGAAGAATTTGGATAATATTCTGTAAAAATGTTACTATCAGCATTAGCTACAATTACGCACTGTGTTTTAACATGCTGCAGAATTACCATTTTCATGCTGGATTAAATATATTTATACTCATCTGATCTTGGGAGCTAAGAATTTTAGAGTGACTAGGACTTGGAGATTGGCCATCCTGGGCTAAATTTGCACCCAGTGAGAAGCTGAGGTCAAATACTTGAAGAATATTAAATTGCAGAAGCAGAAGGAAAGACAGCATTCAAACATACCATTATTGTAGAACCAAGCATGAATAAAACATTGATACAGACAGGACTAAAACAGCCAATTGCTGAGGATTTTCAATTTATTCTGACAATTTTTTCTTTTTACATTTTTTGAGATTGAAAAAACTATATTCCCAGTAATCCCTGTTATCAAAGCTAGAATACAGGATTGTAGCAGATTGGCTTTAGGCCATTCCTTCAATTTTAGTGAGAGTTTTGGTTTTTGCTTCCCGATTTTATTACATTGGATTTTGTCGATTTGCAATCTAATAATTATTGGCAGCTGAAACACATCAGCAAGCTAACATACCCCACTGAGCTGTGAAGATTCTGAAATGCTGAGGTAGAAGAATATCAAAATGTCAACATACTGCAATTACAAGGAGCTGTGATAAGAGTCAAATATAATGACTTCTGTTCACCTTCGAGGGTAAAATTGGCAGATATATAATTTTGTCTTTAACTCTGATAAAAGGTGCTTATGGAAGGCTTATTTAGCAGTCTATTTTTTTCTGATAAAGTGTGAGATAGTATTCTCTCTTTAAGTGCTCATGTTTTTTCATGTGGAAAAAGCTAGTGTTCACACTGCCCTGGATTAACAGGCATGTCCTATGTGAAACACATATAATGTTGAGAAGAATGCTAGGTTATGGTTAGTCCTTCACATAATAGCAGGAGTTCCAGGAAAAGCAAAAGGGATGATCATAGTCTACAGTGTTAGGTAGAAAGAAAAGGCCTTGTTTAGCTTGGCAAAGGAAAAAGGAAGACATCATAGCCATATTTTGACAGCTCACATTCTCTGTTAGGAATAAACTTCCAACTCTAAGAATCAGTCGTCATTGGAGTGGATCGCTTGGGGAGCCTCTGTCTTCAGAATAGTTTAGAACAGTTCAGGCAATTCTCAAGAATGGTTTAAGTACAGCTGTTCTTGTCTTGGGACTAGGGGCAGACTGTATTGTCCCTCAGTGTCCCTTCAGACTCTAGTATCAGTTGTTCTAGCGCAATTATCCCAGCCTGAATCACCCTGTTGTAACCATGGGCATAGTTTTGCAGCTTTTCTCTACTGACACAATATGAGACTAGCTAGTCCCAGCTATTTTTCACTCATATTTTCTTGAAATACTTGCTTGTTTTACGTAGCAGTTGATAGCCTCTCCAGAACAAAGATTACATCACCTCCTTTACAGTCCAAAATCGATCTATGCGTCTGCATAAAACCCAACCTCAGTCCTGTGAACAGGGTGAGTATGTGAGCCTGTTCTTCAAATACTCACTCTTTTTGTAGTGCCTGTATTTGCAGAGCATTTTAAAAGCTTATTCCTGGAAACACTCATATTCTCTTCCATGCTTTTATGCTAGTAGTTGGGCAGATGACTTACAGGACAGATGACTTCAAACAAGTATCATTGTAAATGACCTAGCAATGTAATTGTAAGTGCTTTGTCAATGACACCAGAGAAGAACTAGTCCAAAGTGAAAGAACAACCAATTAAAAAAAAAAAAAAAAAAATTTCCAACCTGACATTCCTATTCATGGATGTAAGCACCAGTCATGTTGCTCTGTAGCTTTACTTCAACTGGTTTATCCTGTTTGTTTCCATCAGGCATAGCCACAGCACTGAATTCTTTGTTCCAGCTCTTGTCTAGTCCTTTATACATTTTAATGAGCTAGTTTCACATTTAAGTACACTAGCTTATCTGAGACTGCTTCTTATTTTACATCTTTTCAGAACTATTAAAATCTACTGGCAGAGTTACTGTAGGTTTCTAAATTTCAAAGCTCCAGGATTAGTGTTGGTGTTTTAGCCTTGGAACTTGCTGTCTTCAGAATTGTGTTAGCGATGTGAGAATTTGAAGCTTCAAAGCACAATGTGGTTCCCTTCTTCTTCTGTAAGTTATCTGGTTTTCTCTCTGTCTCTTTTTTAGGGAGAGGTTTGCATTTTTTTTTTTAATTTGGCTTACCGTTTTCTGTCCAGATACATTGCTGCTGTGTTGGTGGCAACATGTACTTTTCAAGACAATGTAAACAGATAAATATAACAACATTTTTGCTGAAAAGCCAATGTCCCCATAATGCACTATCTGTTTACCAAATAATTGTCTTGGTAAGTATCAGAAAGGCTGAAATAACAGTACAAACTCATCCTGTGCTTTAACTGTTGCATACATGAAAGTTTCTATGAAACCTCAAAAAAATTCTGCCCAGAGGAAGTTTTCTGTGTGATGGAGAAATGAATGAAGAGTGGAGAAGAGTAATCTCTTCTTGAGGATCTCTCTTTGGGGTAAAAAGAGAGGCAGTTTGTGCTGCAATGTTAACAAAAAAGAATAAAACCTGTCTACTTCTATGAAGAAACAGCCTGCTTAGACACCTTCTTTTCTCTGAGCACACCAGTGTGTATTTTCTTCACTATATAAAATAACTTGAGTCTTCTTCATAGTGCTCATACTGCACAGACTGGAAGTGATGTTTTTCAGGCTTTTAGGTAGCAACATCTGCCTAAAGAAAATTTGCCACTTCATCCCTATCCTAACCCCAATCCACACTCAAATCTTCAAGTTAAAGTTCAAGCTTGAGCTAGCTTACCGAGCTGAAATAGATTGTTTGACACTAAAGCTACAAACACTGTAGAGATTAATTATCTACCAATTATAGCAGCTTATCAACTGCTAATCTAATTAATCTGCATGGCTTCACAGTTGCATGGCTCTTTTAGTCCTCTCAGGCTCAAGGTAGGCAGTAATTCACATGCACCGATATAGCTAACACTTGCAGGAAAGACAAGCTCTAAAAGTTCTCCTAGAGGAGGATGAGTAAATCACTATATATCCCAAGAGTAATTTAGATGCTATGATCACTGGTGCAGGCAGTATGTAATCACGTTTTATTGACAACTCTGAAAGATCAGTCTTCCTTTGAAGCTGCCTAGAGTGAAAGTGAATAGAGCGTAGCTAGAGGGCCTAATGCGACATACGGTGATGAGACCTGATCTGGCACCAAATGGGCTGCTTTGGGTAAGGGAAGCACTATAAGCTTTTTAGCATAGTGCTGTGCATTGGCCTGAATTGACTGCTGTGAATTTACACCATAGCCTTAGCGACAACCATTTGTAGAGAGTGTGGCAGTTTGCTTACACAGAGCCGTGACTCGTAGCACACCTAAGAACTTCAGGTAGTATGTTTTTTGGAGGAGAAAGGCAAAGGCTGTGTAAATGATCTTGTAATAGAAAACTTGCAAATACAGTTTCTGTATAAAAAAATGTTGGACCTTAAACATTTTTTTTTAATTCATGTTTGATCACTTCAGTAATCTCATAAATGCATTTTTAAAAATGCTGTGCTCCTTGGACAGAGGTTTGGGAAGCCATGTTTCACCTCAGAGTAATCACACCTTTATAAACCCCTGAATACAGTACTGGAAAAACACTGACAAGAATCTTAAAGACAGGCTGCTATTAGGTACCACCCAACAACCCACAAAGCAATTCCACTTACCACAATAAATGGGATCTCAAATATACTTGGCTAAAATGGATAGAAAATCTTTAAATGTGTTAAAACATGAAGTGAATTATTAGATGTATGGTTTGTGTATTGGTATCAATAATGATTTTATATTCTCTTTCTTGCAGGAGGTGAAGTCACCAAGCCCAGATTTGCCCAGTATTTCCATGGCAGCCTTGCCAGTCTTACTATCCGGCCAGGCAAAATTGAGAGTCAGAAAGTGATTTCCTGTTTGCAGGCCTGCAAGGAAGGTCTGGATATTAATTCTCTTGAGAGTCTTGGCCAAGGAATAAAGGTGAGGGATGAACTGACATCATCTTTGATAAAAATTTAGAGCTGATTTATGAAGTGGAGAGCCCAAGGTAGAGTACACACAGTACAAATGTACTCCCAGAAGCAATGTAATTTCCCATAGAGTCATGCAAAGAAAAAGCGGAACAGCAGAAGAGCTGTGACACTGCAAAGAAAAATGTTTCCATTATTGCAAAGCCAGATGCTCAGAAAGTAAGGCACTACTGATATTTCAGAGTCCATAAGAATTGCCAGGTTGTGTTCTCATGCTTATTTTGGTAGTTTTACAGAAATAGACATGATTCCGAAGAATTATTGAATTTTGATCTGAAGTAGCTTTAAAGCAATGGAAAACTTAAGTGGAATATCTTTCATCTAGAGGCAACTCCGAAAGAAGTCCCAGTGCAATAGTATTGAAAAATTCAAAGCGTGTTCCAAAAGGAAAACGTTATGGGACATGAAAATTGGACAGTAAAAAAAACTAAAGTCAAGAAATTAGAATTTTACATTTGCATATAAATCATTATCCATCTTCATTATGTATATGACTATCTTTACTGATATCGTAACACTTTTTCCAAGATTGGAGAACAACAGACAGAGGGAAGTCCTGTTTCAATTGACATAGTGGCCAGATTGCTTTGTATTCGTTAAGACAAATCCTGTTCTTTTGGATACATATGTAGGATCTTGACTATAACTTCTATGATGCTTACATGAGAGGCATTGTCAGTTTCCCTGTACTGGTACCATTCTTAGATGACAGCTGTTCCTCTGCCTAATGTGTAAACACACTGTTAAGCTATTTCTTAGCACACAAATCACAATACCGTCTTCCAAAGGAGCTGAGCTTCAAATTCAAACTGGGAAGATACTCTGGCTGCAGACTATGCATCCTGTGAACCTGCACAGGTGTTTTTTTAGTGTGTTGTTTGTCAGTGGGGAGGAGGATGGTGCTGTAACACTTGATCTAGAGCATGCAGTGGAGGTGCCATGTACTACATTTTGTTAGCTAAACCTTTTCATTGTACAAGCTAGGAGACTGACCCGAAATACACTCAAATGTCTGTCTAGGTGATAAGTTGCAGTAGCGTGGTATAACCGATATGTTTTCTGAGAACAAGGGTAAAAATGAAAATGGAAAGTGCAAAGGTAAGGAGGAATTTTGCTAGCTCTAGCTTTTACATATGAGCAAAACACCCCAAAGAATTCTTTTTTCTTCATCCTTCCAAGGACATCATTAAGAATTTCACATTGTCACTTCTCCCAGCAAAATGACACACTTATGAGTAAAAGCTATTTTTAAAAGACAATGCATATAAAGAGCAGTCAGGGTTTTCTGGAACGCAAGTGTATATGCCTACCAGTAAGTTCTTTGCTGGGATTTTACGTGAATTAAAGCAATGTCCAATTGGTCCATGGTGCTTAAAAGCATAGTAATTCCTCCCCTATTGTCACACTCTGAAACTTGACAATATTTGAGTAGTCTTGGTTCATGGGCTTGGAAAAATCCCTGTTATACCACCCACTGCTGCTCCAGCATGGGTGATTGGCTTCCTTACTGTACTAGCAGAACAGTGGGGAAATGAAGATGAGGGATTGTTTTCTGCCTTTTCTTTCTTTCACCAAACTTCAAAACATTTTCGTTTGCCGAAATACAGATGAGGCGTAGTGGTTTTTTTTAAAGTTACTGTTTTCATTTTTACTTCCTCAGCAAGCTCAACAGTCAGTGCAACAGCAGGAGGCAAAAATGAAAGGAGCAGTCAGAGATAGATTGTGGTAGGGTTTCTTATTGGGGCTGACAGAAGCTCAGATGAAAGCGAAACAGTTGGCACCTGACCTTGAACAGAAGATGAATAAAGAGAAAGGGTTTCTGGTGTCAAAAATAAACATACCTGATCTCAGACAAGCATGTATGACGGTTGCACAGATGATAAGTTCTGTGTGGCTATTTACATGGTGCTTAGCAGATTCAATGTTGGCAAACTGATGTTGGAAGGTGTTTCTGCTGGGCAGAAACTTCTCACGAAGCTTCACCCTTTAGCCACCTAAGAAAGAGCAGTGCAGCTGTAATACAGTTTCTGACACAGTAGTGTTGGACTTCTTTTGTCTGTAGCCTGATTTTCAGATATCTGTGACAGCTCTCAGAAACACTGTCTAAACTGTTGCTATTTTTAGCCTTTTTTAATGAGAAAGACAAAAATGGCTCAGACTAGGGCTTTCTCCTGTCCCTTTGGCAGCATTCCAGCTGTTCTGGCAGCTGAGCTATTAAGTTAACTAGCTAGCTAGAGTCTCCTTTTGCTAATTTTGTTCTCTACTATTGCTAGCTTACAGAAAGGGAAAAAGAAGTGTATGCAGGCTGTGACTCACGTTAGTCCTCCTCTTTGTTAAAAAAATACCCTTCAGTGTGTTATGACCTTCCTGCACAAGCTTTAAAACTAGTCCTCCGTGTTCTGTTCAAGAGAGAACCCTCTGCTTCATTCTGTTCTTCACAGTCTATTTGCTCTTTTGCTTTTTAACCTTTCTCATTGTAGGGAAGTGTGGATGACCATTGTCTGTATATAATAGAACATGTTCAATATCCGGCTTTGGGAAGGGACTGCATGTGAGAGAACGGTGCATTGCTTTGGGTTTTGTGCTGACAACAGTAGGGTACAAAATCAAGGGGGTTAATTTGGTTTTCTCTGCAATGCAGATGGTTTGCTGAACCAATTAACAGACAAAAAAATGGAATCAGAATGAATTATGATGAAGATGATAAAATCAATCATTTGCTATGTGAATATAGTAGCAAAGTTTCTTGGTCAGCAAGACTGTTTTGTGTTCAATGCAATGGACTAGAGAAGGATCAGGGCTACAAGAATAGCCATTGACTTTGCAAGGTTTGTTGGCTCAAATGAGCATCTGGCTTTGTGCAAGTAGCAGCTCCATCTTAAATCATGACACCCTTAATGATCATGAGACAGAGAAAGGAGAATCCCCTTTATTGTGTCTGACGTTAATGAAGATGTGGGAGGCAAATGTTATAATTGTTTTGTTCATTCATGTTGAATTATATCTCAGCAAGATAGCCCAGGGTAAAACCAAACAGAAAGTAGGAAAAATATGGTTCTGCATGCTACTCTGGTTTAAGCCAATATTTTTATATGGGGGGATGTGTTTAACCTAAAAAAATTACTCAGTAATAATAACGATAACAGTAAGTTAAGGTTTTGAACTCTACAGCTGCAGAAATAGTATCAGTGAAGTTGATGAGGCTGGGCAAAGTACAGCAAATTGGGATTAGTTTCCTATAAAATTAATTGTAACAGTAATTATTCAGATCTGAAATAGATGACTGATACGAGTACATGTTTTAGGGAACAACATGTGGATTGAGCCAACAATAGCTACTAAGAATTTTTTTTTTTTTCGTAAATCATTAGATTTTAAACTTACATCATCTGTGCAACATTCCTTAAAAATGTCTTATTTTGTACTCTGTATGTGGTACCTTAAATACTAATTATATGCGTTTTCCCTAGTATCACTTCAACCCTTCCCAGTCAGTCCTTGTCATAGAAGGAGATGACATTGAGAATATAAATCAAGCTCTCCGAAAGGTCTCATACATCAACTCTAGACAGTTTCCTACTGCAGGCGTACGACGTCTCAAACTCTCATCTAAAGTCCAGTAAGTTATACTTCAGCTGACCTGATTAGATTATGACTATTTTTAATGAATTGCTTTTTTTCTTTGGACATGTAAAAAGAAGAATTTTGGCTAAATTACATCACTAAATCATACTTTTATGTTATTGCGCATAAAGGATGAATTTAATTTACTTTTATGCTCATTTTCGTTGGGGTTTTCTTTTGACATTGTCCTTTTTAGAAACTTTTCTTGTTAATGTAATTTACTTGCATTCTGTTTATAGTTTGGAGCATACATTGCATTCTTATTTTACTGTTCATTTTAAAAAGTTATCGTTTCTTCTGAGCTAGCTAGAGCCATAACTTTTTAAAGCAGACCTATATTACATCTGAAAGACGACATATCTGCAAGAACAGTATTTGTAGCTATGCTTGAAATAGTCTTTGTCTGTATCCTTATATGGCTGTCATCACTGAAGTACTGGTGTCGGGTGTTAAACAGAAATCTGTCCTTCCATTTTCATGCAACGATAGTGACAGAACCTGCACAATAATGTTTACAGTTCTACATAATCAAAGAGCCATCTGCCACTCCTGAGCTCCCCTGGGGTATGTCTCTGTTACAGCAAGTTGTACAGTGCAGTGAAAGCAGATCTTTAGAGTGAAAATAAACATCAGTTCTACGAACTCTCATCTACTGCGCGTTCAGTTCTTACTAAGTACGAGGTTTAGTTAGTGCTGTGGGCTGACCACACTAAGTGTTTGGAGGGCATCTTCTGATGCAGTTTCACTGGAAGCAGTCCAGTTTGCACAGTCCAAGGCTGGCCCAAGCCTTGTGCCAAGATCAAGTAAGGTAGGCTTTGTCAGAAGATTCACTTCCAAAGCATAGTGCTGATTCAGATGAAAATGCTAATATAGGCCCCTTTTGTCCCTGGTAAATACTGGGGGGTGCCAGGATGAGTTCATGATGGGTCCAATTTAAATGGATAATAAGGTCCTTTTATTCACACATGTCAATATAACCATATTATATTCATTAGATATCACTTTGAGAATTTAATGTTAGGTTTACTAAAGTTAGTTGTTATCATCTAATTAACTTTAATTTTTTTTAACCATTCACTACTTTGTTATATGTCAGTTACACATCAAAATATTATTCTCATAGTGACCTTAATAAAGACTGAGCTTGTCATGAATGTGTTCGCTAAGCTGTCCCTACATAATTTCAATAGTTGTGAATGTGGGAGGGGATGAGAGGAACAGAGCTGTTACTGTCACTGCTGGCCTATGCGCATGGTGGTACAGATGCATGTCCTTATGTGTGGCAGTGTCAAAGTATGGAATAGACTGATCTGAGACAATATGAAAGGATGAGAGCCATCAGGTGGGTTTTGGGCAGTGCAAGTGCCACACACCTCTGATGCGCAATGTGTTACATGCAGTTAATGAATAATATATTTTTCAGATGTTTTGGTGAAGATGTCTGCATTAGTATCCCAGATATAGATGCGTATGTAATGGTGTTTCAGGCCAATGAGCCCAAGATTACAATAAGTGGGATGGACCACTTTGCTAGACCAGCTGCACAATTTGAAAGTGAGAGAGGTGTTATTTTGTTACCTGACATCAGGATTGTCAGCACAGTCACTAAAATGGAGCATCCAGTGGACTTAAAAGAACGTGACAGAGGTTTGTGGATTTCTTTTAAATATTATTACTTACTCTGTAACACGACCCCTCACATTTTTTTAAAGGATAGTGCAAACAAGTAACACAAAGGAAGTCACTTCACCCAGATTAATTTAGGCAATGTTAGGCATACACTGAACACATTCAATTAAACACATTGAAAAATGTGTTAAATAGTGATAGATCAGTATGTGCTTCAAAAAAACCAGCTTTTCCATTTAGTGTCTTGCCTACTTCAGAATAATTCCTTTCCACTCTTCTTTACATATGCTATTGAATAACATATTTTAATTAGAATTTCTCTATTTGTAACAGAATTTTGTTAATTGTGCTGATAAAGTGGAAAGCAGTAATTGACTAATAGTTGGAGTTCTAGTCTATTCTTATGTTTCCAGCTCTGCTACTGACTTGTGGGTGATACTTGAGAAAGTAATCTCGTGCCTCAGTTTCCCACCTATATAATGTAAATATAATAATTTGCAAAGATTTTTTTTCAATGATGACAGTTTATTCTAATGCTGAGCAATGTGTGTATTATTATTCGACACTAGGTGAATATTCGAAAATATAAATACGGTTTAAAGTAATTGTCTGTAAAGTAATCTTCCTTATGGATGTTTGTGTGCAAGGTAAATGAAAAGCCTAGTAATCTGAGGAATCATTCTAAACAATATTTGTTGGACTAGAATAAGCAGCAACTAGATGTACATCTCTTGAAAAGATAAAATTGCAAACTGCAAGTGTAGGGGTATGGATTCCCTGAAGCCATGCTCTGTAATAATGCTGCTCATCACTTGCCTGAAAACTGCATCTGTCCTCTGAAGGCTGGAAAGTGTATCATATCATAATATCAACTGCATACAATTACAGTATGTAAAGAAAAGAATTCTTGCATAGAAAAGAGTGATCATTATCCATCACCTAAGACACAATGCATGTGTGACGCTCCATGTCCCTAAACATTATAAAATCTTCAAAACTGTTCAGTGAATTAGAAACTACTGCCCTCCAGTTTAGTTCATAAATTTCATCTATCCCAATTTTCCCAATACAATTATTGACATAATTACTGTTGTAGCACCTTGTAACCTAAAAAGCCTGAGTCTCACCTTGAAAAGGAACATAGCAGCATTTCTTAAACTACTATTTAATTCCTTGGAAGTCAAGCACCTCCTACTGTGTCATCTCTTCTTTATTTCCACTTAGAGTGGTTAAAATGGATAGATAATAATTGGCTTTGGGAATAATTGTGTTTTGCAAAAGATTATTGAATCCTAAGTCTCAATTCCTGCATTATAAGCTTGACTCATTATTTCTTTCAGCCCAGATATTATCTGACAAAGGCAGAGACAGCCATAAATCTTGACCTATCGCTACCTATAGCTATTTTTCCACTTACTGGGAATTTACATAACCTGATCATCATGACTGTAGCAGAGATGCACATGGCAAGGCTGAGAAGGCTGATTTAATCACCGTGTATTCCCCAGTCACAGGACCAGTAAGGTCTGTTTCTCATCAAAAGCAGATCAGGCAGTTGCCACAGGCAGCTTATGGCCTTATTTACCTGCAGAGGGCCCCCGGAATGCCAATATGTTGCTGCTTGTCCTGCCTCAGTAGAGAAATCAATGGGATGCCGCCAATAGCCAAAATTGCTGCCCCTACCTCTCCTGTTTGCCCACTGACAGACAGAGCAGCACAGCTGACCAGTTCAGGCTTTTCCCTCACTCTGCAGCCCAGCTCTTGCCTGTCTCTCATAGCTTCCCATGAAATAGTCCAACGCATCAGCCTTAGCAATATTCAGATTTGCATGTCCTGCAAATTTGAGTTGGGTCTGCATTTCTGGATAAGTTAGTTAGAGCTGTACCTAGAGTTCAGATACACAAATTCACTATACCAGGAGTTGGGAATCTACGGCATAAGACTTTTCTGTCTGTGCCTTCCTTCCCCATACACCCTCTAAAATGAAATTTGCAAAATGGGCACTAAGTTCCAAGATTGCAGTCTCTGTGTCTGTGGTCCCCTCAGGGAGCTGGTTAAGCAGTCTTGCCAGACACGCTGTGCTAAGTTGACCAGAGAATTTAAATATTAAATCGATATGCTACTCTCTTTTCCAGCAACAGAGTATTTTTTTTCTAATCGTACGTACTGAAGGATAGTCAGTTTACAACTCAATTTCTCCAAGTCACACAACAGAGGATCTTGCCATTTATGATAATATTGTGTTCTTGGATACATGGCCATGGTCTTTGTAATGCAAAGTCTTTATGAGCCATAGAGTGACTGAGAGAATCACCCAGGCATAGATATATTTGACATGTATTTTTCCAGTTTGGTTTTCCTTAAGAAAAGAATGAATGTGTGATACCAACCTGGTATCGATACAGTATGGAAAACCAGAATTGTTTATATGAATTTATTTCCAGGATCAAATTTCAGTTTTCTACTTCCAGTACTCTTCTTGAATGCCTTTTATTACAGAGCAATATATTTTCTATCTGTCTCACTAGGTATTTGTAGGCCTTCATCGTCTTAGCACCTGAACAGGCAAGACACTTCTCTTTTGATTTGCTTCAAGTATGCTGTATGTAATATCAGCAAAAACAATTCAGCATCTTTGCAAAAATTGAAAGCCCTGATGCAAAGCACATAAAATGACTGAGCTGTTCCGTGATGATTTATCTTAGTTTCTTCCTTCCTTTTTTTATATGCCATGTGTTCACAGCCAATAAGCCAGTGGTATTAGAGGAAATGCTCCACAACTTGGATTTCTGTGATATTTTGGTCATTGGCGCAGAACTAGATCCTGAACAAGAGTGTTTAGAACTAGATCATGTGGAGCTTCAAGGAAAACATCTAGATGCCACAAATTCCACAGCAGGATATTCAATCTATGGTACGTTCATGGACTTTGCTTTCCCTTATTTCTTCCCACCAACAATTACATTATTGGAATGAAAGGACTAATTTGAAAGAAATTAGACAGAAATCTGTGATGTACTAGCCGTAAAATATTCCAGGGAAGAGTGTGTCTCAAAAAGCATGGTCACTTCTTGATCTCTGGGTGCGCTATGTTTATCCTTTGGAATACAGCACAGCTTTGTCTTGATCTCAGCATACCTCCTGCTACTCCCCAAATACGGAAAATAACAACACTGCTTTCTTTAAATGTGGGGGGGGGTTGTGGAACATGGGAATGACGGAATTTCTCAGTGCTCCTGCACAGTGCTGGTAACTCATTGGCCATTTTTTCCAAAAACTAAATAGTTTATTCTAAATCTGTGCTGTTGTATTTGTTCCTCTCTGTTATGGACCTACATTCATTTCCAAAAACTATTCTCACGTGATTTAGTATCAGCCAGAGTCTCTATCAGGGAATATCTGATGTGCTGCCATTTTCAGATCATTCTGCCGAATTTTGTATGTTCTGTGAACATTTGATTTCTCCTGTACTGCACAGAGCATTTGTTACATGGCATCTCCTTGAGATTATTACTGCTCTACCACCATTTCAGGTGTGGACAGCATGCACAACTATGAACAGGTTCTTCGGCAGATTCGATATCGTAACTGGTACACTTCTGCCACCTTTGACAGAAAGTTCAGAGTCAAGTGCTCCGAGCTAAATGGACATTACACTAGCAATGAATTTAACTTGGAGGTAAGCAATCATTTAGTCAAGTTTTCTTTTCCAGCGCTGAGGCTGAGCACTAGCCTTATCTTCAGCAACATTGAGTTTTCTTTAAAATGTGTAAAATGATTGACACGTTCTCATGACTATATTCAAATAGAGGAAAAATTCTAAGTTCCATTCAAATAGGAAGTTGAGGTCTCCTATGGGCATTCCTCAGTGTGGGTCTCTCTATTCTCCACTAACACACATAATTACTCCTGTTCAAACAGAATGGAGGCTAAGGTCATCATCATAGTTTTTCCATGATGTAAAATCTCCTATAGGTCTTTTTGAAGATTTATACACCTGCTCGAAAGTAAATCATTGCAGCATCATTATTTTCCCTAGATTAGTTATTTTTTAACTTAACCTGACATACTTTTCTTTCCTGCAGCATTCACCTTTTCAGTTTTTCCAAGTACTACCTCCTTACAATACATTTTATAATTTGTTCTTCTTGAGATGGAGATCATTCCTGGTAATTTACATGATTTCATATTTCTTTGAGGAGGAAAGTCAGTATACAGGTAACAAACGCATAGGATGGACTTCATCTGTCATATTCTCTTGGATCCACTACCCAGACATGGTCAGTTACCACAGGAATATTTAGATATCTCTCTTGAGCTTAGATGTGCTGGTACTGAGTCCAGTGCAGCACAGTGGCTCAGGGACTGAGAATTACTGCTGATGCACCTCATTCTCAAGAACCAACTCATCCAGCCTAGAAACCCAGGTACCAAGTAACTACAGGAAAGGACAGGACCTTCTTAGCAATAGGCTCAAAACTTAATAATTGGTCCTGAAAGTTTTCACATGTTTACGTTGTATTGAAAATTCTTTTCACCTTAGCATTCTGCAGCCCTTACGATGTCTTCAGGATTTTTGCTTGTAACATAACTATCAGTAGGACAGAGAACTGATATGGTATCTTCAAAGAAAGTCACTCTGAAAGTAGACATGCAGGAAAAACTGAAACCTCTTTTAATTCCCTCTTACTGTTTCGGTTTTAAACTCAACGAGTTTGATGCATTCTCTGTCAGTGTTCAGAGTGACAAATCTCCCACTAACTTTCAGGGAACACCTAAAAGCTGATTAGTATAGAGGGAAAAAAAGTCACTACTTACCCAGACAGGTAAATCAAAAAAATCCTTTTCTGTGCCACTTCATAGTCTACAGCTAGAAATGTTAGAATGCATTTTTATTGCTAGAAATGAGAAATATATTAACCTGTGTACTTTTCACTGGCATAAAAAAAATGATCGTGGCCTTTAAGATCTATATAATAATGTTCCTATCTGCTGATGAACTTCATAGTTCAATGTAATGTATGGAGCCAGCAGGCTTGGAATATAGAGCACTTTTTAGTATCTGATCTCTTATTTTTCCCTTGTGCCAGGTTAATATTCTGCACAGCTCCAACTCCAACTTCATGGACCATGTAAATCATATGATAGTACAACCACAATTTCTCCAATCTGTCCACCACCCAGAGGGAAGCATAAGTGCTGTTCACAATTCAGGTATGTGACGACTTTACAGAGACTGCCCATAACGATTCTGGTATGTTGGTATTTCCCTTGTGATTCAGCCTGGCCAGCAAATAAAGCCCTGAAGTCCATAGTTACAGCTTGTGAAACCTCACAGAGATCATTGCACAGGTATGAATGAAGGTAACATTGAATTCTCTTCTTTCTTTCCGAGGAGGTACTTTGTAATTAAAAACTGGCATCCTTTTTTAAAGTTTTCATTAAAGATTATGTACTCTGACTCATATAGTTAAGAAAATGTCTTGTTTCTAGTATTGAATGGTATGAAGGATAATATTTATGCTCATATTGTCTTTGTACATCTGTATTTCTTATGGCATATTAGTTTCTGCCCACCCCTTTCTAAGCAAAAGGAAGAAATGTTTGTATTATTTTTTAAATATATAATTGCTGCAGTGCTTCTATTAGCTGCTGTCCAAGCCTCAGTCTGGAGCTCTCTGAAGAGAAGACAGGTCCACCTAGCCATGTGCAGGGGGCATTAGTATATATTAAATACAGAATTTAAATTGAAATTGCTGCTGTGCTTCTATTAATTAGCTGCTGTCCAAGCCTCAGTCTGGAGCTCTCTGAAGAGAAGACAGGTCCACCTAGCCATGTGCAGGGGGCATTAGTATATATTAAATACAGAATTTAAATTGAATTTTTAGACTATATGAGTTAAAATATATACCCAACTCTGAAGTCTTTTCAATGAAGTTAAACTCAGGGCAAAGATATCTGTTGAAATGCTGAATTCTGAAATCCTTTTAGCTGAATGATACATATGTAAAGAAGTAAAGCTGATGTGAAGCGTAGGTAATTATAAGTAGTTATATACAGTTATGCTTAGAAAATTACTGTGTTTTTCTGTACACTTGTACAGACATTTTACTAAAACGAAACTGAATTTTTACAAAATGAACTATTGCAAGCTAGTTCTTTCTTCTTTGCTTTAATATTGTTCTGATTTCAGTGTTCCATTCTTACAGGCAGGGCAAGGCGATAAAATGGGGTACAGAACTACAATAGCTCCTGGAACTTGCAGTACCTAGGTAGCACTTCTCCACTAACCTAATTAGGGAGCTGATAATATAAGAGCAGTTCAGAGACATTTCTTCCTGTGACTAGGTGGAGACAGAGGCTTCTCAGAGTGCAACAGAACAGTGAGGAAAAATGTCTTGAATCCTCAAGAGTCTTCCAGGAAGGTTGTAACAGGCAAATAGAATGGCAATGTGTTATTTTGTTTCTTGGAGATTGAGATTTAAATCACAGTACAAGTGTTTGAAACCTTTGAAAATATAAGCTTTGAGATATACTTTTTCTCACAAGTGAGGTTAATGCCTCCGCTGTAATCAGAAAGGGGATAGATAACATGCAGGTAAGATAACTGAACCATATTGCAAAAAAACTTGTTCTGAAACTAATTGATTCTGCACTGATTGACTACTTGTCTTCTGTAATAAAGTGGCTTAAAGAACAAATGGTAGGCATACTCACTTTTTAGTTATGATTTATAATACTCATGATAAGATATCTGTAAACAGCATTCGTGTATGCTCTGCCTTAGTAGGTGGGCACTTGTCAACACTTTCTGTAGTCCCAGGCACATGGCAGATGGCTGTGCTGAGTCTCAATGCAAAGGAAGAGGTGCTGAGGGGAAAAAATAGACAATGTATTTAGTGTTTTGTAGGCAATTTGTTCCACAAATATGAGCCCATGCCCTTTTCCACCTTTTGTTCCAGTTGTTCCAAGTGTGGCTACTATCGTTATCATAATCTGTGTGAGCGTACTCATTTTCATCATAACCTTGGGGGTCTATCGAATTCGGACAGCTCATCAGCACAGCTCTGCAGACAATGAAGGAAGTAAAGAGAATGAAATGGATTGGGATGATTCTGCTCTGACTATTACCGTCAACCCCATGGAGGTACATAACTGAGGCATAGTATTATATCGTGATACTACCAGGAATTACTGTCTGGGCTGGCAGCTTACCTAGCAGTGAGTTTTAAGGCTCTTTCAGCATACACTTGTTTAAGCTTGACAGAACAGTTGTATGTACGTACACTCAGGACCCCATGTCAGTTTTCAGCTCCAACATCATGATAATATGTAACTGAGCACTTAATATTTGTTGTCATATATAATTACTAAATAGGATGGTGAAGAATTCCTGGGTACAACACCACTTCCTCTCCATCCATATTTGCACCCTAGGTACGCAAGGTGATATAGTTACTTTGTTTTTAACTTCTTAGCGTAAGCACTAATACACTAAAAGGAGGGGAAATGATCGGCAGTTTAAAGAAACTGACATTGAAGGGTTAAATTCTGGCAGCTTGACTAACAAAGATATTGCTTATTGACATTCCATTCTTGTAACAGTAGTTTTGAATATTTGCTACTGAATTGTATCATATTTGATGCCTAATAGTCACATAATGATGGAAAGCAGATTTTCCCAGCATGTTAGCATTTCTAAATGTGGAGTAAATGCTCACGTTCTCACTGGCTACCAAGAAGGCACTTTTCTTCTACTGTCTCTCTTTCATTTCTTTAAATGTACTGTAGAAATATGAAAAGCCTCACCAGACAGAAGAGGGGAGTGAGGAAGAAGACATAGAAGATGAAGAGGAAGACACAACCAGCGCTGAATCAGATGAAAGTGAAGAGGAGGAGGAGGAAGAGGAAGAGGAGGAAGTGATTGTCCAAAAGGGAGACAAACAGAATGCAACCAGGCAAGAGCAGTTGGAGTGGGATGATTCAGCACTCCCGTACTAACAGCCCTGCAGCCCCATTGCTCTTTTGTAACAACCAATACAATGTTTTTTTTCAGAGTCTATGAATTCATTGACAGGATTTGAACTTCTGCTTGCTTTTAACTGTTTTGCCTAAAATTATCTTGTTTTAGTAATTGATAATGATAGAACTGACTCTTTTCTTACAAAGCCCGGAGAAAACATGGTACAAACATACTGGCATCACCAGTAATAAAGTAATCCAGAACTTGATCTGTTAGCAAGCATAGTTCTCAATTTCCTATTTCTACTGCAGATATGTGACAAAAGTCCTGTCTCTCAATCCATAGAGGTTTTTGCCTTTGCTATTTTTTTCATACAGGAGAGATTTCAGCTTGATATGAAGAATTACTTGTGTGGGTCCAAATAACAGTTGCCATCTGACTTCACACTCTTACAGGTGTAAAATATAATCCACCTTCAAATTGGCACAGAGTTTTAGTGCTACAGGTGACAGAGACTGAATTCCATTTGTCGTCTCATCCTGCCTTCTTGGATGTTAACTGTCTTCTACAAGGGAATATCTAGGACTTGACAGGGGATGCATGTGTGCCTGTGTAGAATTGGACAGTGTATTTTTCAGGGGTGCTGTCAGAACCCTCGAGACAGGGATTTTATCCAACCTAAACTTAAGCGCATTTAAAAAACCAGCAACAATGAGGGGCTGCTGAAGGTTACAAAAAACAAAATCGTTCTGTGTCCACAGATTGAGTAATATGATCTTATGCAAACTGTAAATTCTAATAGGATTGATTTACTGAAAACCTGTAGAGATGCTCATTAGTTATGGATTGAGCAATTTGCAGCAAATCGATGCTTTAAACCGTCTGTCTTGTAAAATCATTAGCTTGCTGCAGTATCTTACTGAAGTAGTGGAAAATAAGTGATCCCATTATTCCATAGCTATGTATGGTTGGGATTTAAACAATGATTTTACATGAGGAAAATGTTCCCGTTTGCTTTAGTGAATGCCGACTGGAATTCCTGTCTTGACTGTATTCTCTAGAACATTATGCCCTATTTCCTCTGTACCCTTACCCACCTATGAGTGGTACAAGAGAAAGTGACAACATACACAACTGTCAGCTCTCTTTTGTATTCGTAATTCTCCCTTATTTCTTCTTCCTGAAGCCATTAATGTTGAGAAAAGGTTCTATAAAGTAGAACAAGAACAAATAAAACCTACCTGGAACCAAAAGTAGTGAAAACAAAAACTAAACTCTTAAGAGGTTGAAAGAGTATTTTAGTTTGTTATGGTAACACAGCATATTTTTCTTAAACACTGTTTAAAAAGGAAAAAAAAAAAAAAAAAAAGCAAAGCTACATACAATGTGTTGGTAAGTCTGTGTGGTGTGTTTTTTTGTCCCCTTTCCTTAATTATCTTTGCATCTTTAAATGCTCTGCATATCAAATGATGCAGCACCTGCTAGGATAACTGCTCTAATGCATAAAACCAAAATGGCATGGAAATGAATGCTGCCTAGTGGGTTTTTTTTTTTTTTTTTTTTTTTTTTTCCCTAAGTACTGCCTTTTCTTTACAATTTCATCACTGACTTTTGCTTTTGTAATTTGCTGTTTAAAATGAGCTGCTTCCTCTTCTCCTCTCTTCCAGAGAAACAAGCAGTCAGTCTTGCCACAACAGGACCTTCCTGAGCACCTAGGAATCGTAGTTGATATTGCAAAGAGTAACTTGAACAATCTTGAGGGTCTCCACTTCCCTCAATACTAAATTATTAGCAGCTCCTGAACTTCTTGGAATATAGAGAATATATTGTGAGTTTGGGGGTTCTTTTAATTCCAGTTTCTGCATCTGATAGTTGCAGGGAAAGATTTACAGCGACCAGACCTTATGGTTTACTGACTAGAAAGTAAATGAAAAGAACTCTAAATTAATTTTTAAATTAGAGATCTTCATGCTCTTTTTTGCTGTGCCAACGATCATGTTGGCACGATTGTTAAGACTGGCAATATAGGAGTTTTCCTATGTGAGCAGTCCTGTTTTATTCTGGTCTCTCACATGTATTAAACTTTCAAGAATATTTGCAGAATCAAGCCCACATAAATACAATTTATCCATAGGAATAAAGATTGTAAAATTGGCCAAAATTTCTGTTTAATAAAAAATTAATTTTAAAATTTCTGAATATCTTGAACAGAAGTTTTATGTTAGATTATTTCCTGGCATCCTAGTATCCTAAATCATTTTCTAGTGTTAATTTTTTTGTTAGTGACATGAAGCAGGCTCTTCATGATGCTTGTTATCAGAACATATCAGCAAAGCTTTCTGCTCAGAAAAAAAAAATTTAAAATTAAAAGTTGATATTTAAAATTCAATTTCAGATTTAAAACTGGACTTAAATTATTTTTCAAGTTTATGATATTCCTGATTATTATTATTGTTGTCATCACAGCAAATGTTAGGGCAACTTAAAAACAGCAATTTACAACCTTATTGACAGCCTTTAATTCTTTTATATGTTCATGTCTTCATCAGTGTGTTTCTCCATCTAATAGATTTTTATCTTTTTGTTACTGGAAGCAAATCTTTTCAGGTCATGCTGGTACATTACACAAGAAGGAAACAAAGTATTTTATCTACTGTAAATAAACCTACATTTTTAAACCTAAGCAAGGTAATACAGGCATGTGTGTGTTATCACTAAAATTTGGTTTGCAACAAGATATTCAGTAAACTAAAATGTATCACTGTACTTATTTTAGATTACTCATTGGAGTGCGTTATGCAGCATTTTTCATTCAAATAAACAGAAAAACCTTTTCACAAAATGTTAGTGAGAATGAGATACTTCACAAAATTAACCTTAGAGTTAGAATATTTGTACAGAAGTTGACAGCAATGGCTTCATGAGCAAAAGCCTACTAGTAGAATAACATAGAAATAGCACTTTTTCTGAAATAATTTAAAAAATATTTCCTCTCTTCCATGATTTTTTTTTTATGTAAACTACTTGCTTAAAACAAAAACCAGAACATATGCATATATATATATATATATGTGCATACATATAGACACTCTCTCTCTCTCTCTTCCCTCCCTCTGTTTATCCTGCAAACTCTGAAATGGCAACTGCAGTGTCTGGCTCTTTAAGATGTAATGTTTATCCTTAGTCCAGTTGCAAGGTTGAGCTATGAAGACACACTAATAAAGGTGGCTTTTTTTACAGTAGCAATAAAGAAGTGCATCAAAAAAAAAAAAAAAATCTCTGAAGAGGTACCCGTAATACATGACATCAGGAATCTGTGACACTTGAGGTCTAAAATGACATCATGTCAATGAAAGCCTTTAAATTTTTGAAATTCTAATCTAAGGCTGGGAAAAGCTGCAAAAACCTACAAATGCAAAGTCAAGATGGTGATACACTGTGTTAGCTGAATTAAATAACTGCCTAAGCTGCTTTTTGTGATCAATAGCTCACATTTCTTTTTCACTTCTACCCTCTCCACGGGTCTTTTATCTTTGCACATAAACCTTAAAATGCACAGTTGAGCTTAATCTCGGTATTTACTGCATTGGCTGACACCAGTTCAAATTAGAAATAGACGTGTAGGGTTCATGTCATCTTTAATACTAATTAAAATGAAACGTCATTATTTGTTCATTCAAATAGGCAATAGTAGCCTGCAGTAATGACTTGACTGCTTTTTAACTGGTATTGGTCTTCCCTGCCAAGGGCTAACGGGAAGTTAGTGCGGTTTATTTCCCTTTCTGGTGTGTTGCGGTGCTGGGCTTGCCATGAGCACGTGCACCATCCTTCATTCAGGAAGAAAAATAAGACTCAGAAAGGGTCAGAGGGTTATAAAGTTCCTTTAGTGGGGATGAAACCCACTGTCTCCATTGCAGGAGCTGTCCCTGCCTGACCCTAAGCTGAAAATAATGCCATGGGACATTAGTAGCCCCAGGTCAAGGACTGGTCAGAGGGCAATTCAGTAGCAGCCCTTACTTTACCTTGGCAACCCCTTTTGAGCCCTGCACCTAATTTGTGTCTCAGCTGTCTCTTCCCCTGAGCTGTAACCTGAGAGGCAGCTCTAATGCTTTTACCTGGTGGGGATCCCAGCAGGCTGGGACATGACACTTCCTCTTCTGGAAGTTTTGGTGCCAGCACATGCAGCACCCCATTCATCTCCACCACCATCCATGCTTAGCAGAAGAGGAGAATGAAGGACTTTACTGAGGTGACAGCAGGTAAAGGTCTGGTGAGATGGCCTCATAGAGCTGCTCCTGATATTCTGGAATATACATCATAATACCAAAATTAAGGATGTTTGCAAAAGCATGTGGATACTTAGAGAGGGAGAGGAAATGAAACTGTGACACCTTCAATAAAAGTCTCCTCTTCCCTCAATTCACACATGCTGACTAGATTAAATATCTCCATACCAGTATATCCCCAGCAGTTTTTGTATGCTTATTTTAAAGGACAATAAAACCTCATAGCAAAATACAATTTCCAGGAATCTAGCAGTAGGCAAAGAAGCAAAGTGCTAAAAGTCTTCACATTTGACATCATGACTATCATCCTAATTTTTTTTTTGCAAATTTGCTTCACCTCTGTGGAGCGTAGCTGTTTCCTGGCTGTATACTATTTCTGCACTACTCTTAAAAAAAAAGCACCACTAGGTTAACGGCAAGAGAACTGCTCATTTGGCAGAAAAATAAAGGTATCATAGCTTGTAAAAAGGTGTTTGTTTCTTGAGGAAATCCTGGTGTTGGAAAAAAAAAAAAAACCAAAACCAATTTCATGTAATAAAATTTTGGACAAATATTGACAGTTGCCAGCCTGAGAAATAACGATGATATAAGCAGAATTTTGAAAAAAAAACACACATACGCAAACTGATACATTATATTGCATATATATATATAAAAAAATAGTTTGTATACATACAAATTTTAAGTAATACTTTATGTATGTGTGTACATATAAAAAAAAAATATATTATCTAGATTGGAAACACACCTCTTGTTTTATCCAGCGTTTTCTATGAAGCACATCTAGAGTTGCTCTGAGACTATTTGGAAATGCTGGAATCACAGTATATAGCATCTCTGCCCTTAAAATGGACCAATTTATGGCTTTTTAGGATCCCAGTCAGGTGCTGGCTAGCTGGAAGTCACAGACAAATGGCTAATGAACTCTGGTTCTGCCCTGATAAAATTGCTGGACAAAAAAAGGAAATATTTGGGAGGGATCTGGATGTGCAGTAGCCTCATCTTGATGTTTCACTTCTGACCGTAAGCCTTGGGGCTAATGCACCTCTGGATGATCCCTGTAGCTGCTGACCTTTACTTAATATCTGCTTAAGGCAGTTCTCTTTTACACCAGCTGGGCAAATCTAAGGAGGAGATGATAGAAATAAAAAAACAAAACAAAACAACAAACCATACAGCAAAAGTAAAAGCACCTTTGAAACAACTAAAAATATTACTGTTAATTGTACATAATGCTGTGCTATATAAATATGATCTTCCTCATGTTTCAGCCAGTATCACCAACCGTATAATAGGTTTCTGCCTCCTCAGGCTAAGCTGAGAAAGATTTGGTTTTTTGTGCCCCATTCTCATTGCCCACAGAGTCTGCAAACCTCATCATCGTGTGAAAGTGCCACTCCAAACAGCCAGAAGAATGACAGCCACCCCGTCCCTCAAAGATCTAGGTGTTGCCAGAAAAAAACCAACATGCTTATGTCCAAACCATGCAACACTTTGCAGTATAATATGAATACTTTCTACAGCACCCAGAAACAAACAGTGATCCTGTACAATCTTTGTACATTTGGGTCAAATGTTTGTTTTTGTTTCAAAAAAAAAACCCACACAAGCGGGGTGGGGAGTGTTGTAAGCTGAAAAGTATCAGGTCCCTTAATGCTGCATGTTTCAGATTTCCAGTGAAGGAGATGACAGTTTCAGATGAAGCAACAAAAGAAAGTGTGTCCAGTGATCAAACTGTTTGCTTTAGCACTAGGGTGTTTTGCTGTTTGGGTTGGTTGTTTGTTTTTGGTTTTTTTTTTTTGGTTAGTCTCTCCTGGAATCCAGATTCTTTTTTATTAGCATGGAGAATAAAGACAGGTTTGAAGGATGACCACTAAAACTATAGCAGAGTAAAACACATACTCTGTTAACACACCCAATCTCAAGAAAAATTTCTGCTAAATCTATCAGGAAAATTACTCTAGCAATATCTCAGAAGGTAATTATACTTCATTACCTTTGTACAAGGTACAAGTCTCCTATGGGTTGGTTGGTTGGTTGGTTGTTTTTCCCTAAAGAAGACATGATCATAAAGTAAAAATTCACAATGCTTGAACAGAGCAAAAGTGAAAGGGGAGCAAGGGCTGTCATTTCATAAACCTCTGGCTAACAAAGGGTTTTATAATAATAACAACCAATTCTAACCCACATTATTGAAGCTTAACAGAAGAAAATAAATCCAGGAGGTTTTGTATGTTCATAACTTCATTCCTGGTGATGAAAAGCAGTTACCAGATCGGGTACTCTTTTTCCCTAGAGGCATTTTGCTTCCTTTTGAGTAGGTATCAACAGTGGTTCTCTAGTTACAGTTTCCATTTCTCTGCTTGTAAATAGGAATAATGATACTGGCGTCCTTCACAAAGTACTGTGAGCCCTGTAGATGAAAAGCACTGTCAAAGAGCTTGGTGGTGTTACGATTCAATAATTCTGTTGCAGCTTTACTTAGAGCCCTCCATTGTGGAGCACCCCTATACACACGCAAAATGAATGACACAGTGGTTACAGTCAAGAACTTTGGGCTCTTGTTTCATTAGTTACTGCCTAAGAAACACTCACAATAGTTTGAAACGTTACAAACATTTAAAACAGTTCAGAAAAAGCCCTCATTCCTATTTTCAACGCTAACTCATGTGGAAATTGTGCATTCATCAGCTGTTGAAGTTACAGGGCCATGTATTGTCAGTATTTATGCCTGTGCTAAAAACAAAGAAGCAGAAGAATTTTTTTCCCAGCTAAGTACATTGTACAACAAAAGAGTGCAGCTTTCACTAGGCAAGGTGCATAAAGCCTGCCAAATGCAAAGACAAGCTATCTCCAAATGGGGCACAAAGGTTTTACAATCATATTCTATCCTCATACTTTAGAAATCCAGAAAATTGGAGTAAAAGGCATTTCTGCTGCCCTACCTATTCTTTTTGTATAAATCTGGATACAGTTTGGGGTTTTCAGAGGCATTTAATTTCCTAACTGGATATAAAGTTCTTTCAGGTTCCTTTAGGCATATTAACCCATAAAATAATTTTTGGCTGAAGTTTTCAGGATATCCTAAGGAAGAAAAAAACCAAACAAATTGTTAAAATTACAATGTCTTTTTTCTTTCTGCTCCTGCCTCCCCTAAATATATAAACAGATACAAAAGACTTGATTAGATAACCCTGACCAAGTCTGTGACTACAATGACATTTCAAACCAGTACTGAAATTGGCAACAAATCTTTGTCTACAATCTGCTTAATGTGCACACATATAGATGAGAAGGTGGATGGTTGTTTTAACTGGGGATGCCCTTTGGAATATGGAATGGATCAACAGCAGTCAGTTCTTTTAGAAAATTGAATTATTATTTAGGGAAGAGCGAACAGGGAGGTAGGAGGTAGAAGAGAATAGTGCATGAATAAGAGACAGAAAGAGTTAAGGTTTCTAGTTGATGTGAAAAAAGCTGCAATTTAATCTTCTAGAAACAGGAGAGATTAAAAGCTTGAGTGTCAAAGAGTAAAAATGGAAACATGCTATTTTCATGTCCAGAATTGAAAGCTGTCAGAATCAACAAGAAGGAAAACGAATATAGGATATTGAAGGGTTCTGAGATGACCATGTGCATATGCACACGCGCATATGCGTGTGTATACATATATATATAAAAAAAAAAAAATATGTATACCAAAAAATCACCTAATCATTCCCAGCATGGAGGTGGTTGTTGTGGTAATGAATTAGAACCTGAAGTTATTTAGCATGGTTGCTGCTGTCTGTAGCTGCTTCATTAGTTGCAGTTACACTACCTCCAGCAGAGCTGGGAAGGGAGCAAGACCATGACGAATGTTGCTACACTGTGCCTACATTAAGTAGGAAATGCTTTACGGCCAAGGCAGGCCCATGGTGATTTGGGCCAAAACATTTTGTCTGTAGTGGCTCAAATTTAATGGTACAGTTACCACACATTTTAATTTGAGGTAAGAAACAGAACTTTTGCACACAGACAGCTGTGTTGGTTAGTTTTAGAGATTTTCTACAACCAACGTACTTTCTCCTCTAACTCCTACTCAATAGGAATCTTGATTTTTGAAAATACACAAGATGATACAAAAAATTTTCAAGGATAACGATCATCCTGGACAATTCTGAGAGCTGAAGCTATTACCTCCATTCTCAGAATCAACCATTGGCATGTTTATTGTTAGATCCTCCACAAACTGATCCAAAAAATGTGAGGTACATCTCAAATGATGGGGTTTTTATATTCTGTTGTAAACACGCACCACCAGAATCTTGAGTAAATACTTGATTGTGGTTAACAGGCACTTCTGTTCAAAGGGTCATCACAACAGGGATGGAAAGATATACCAGAGTGGGTTATTGCTTTGCAGAGTAATACATACTATGGTTAGGATTCCTAATAACCGTTTCATCTAAATTTCAGTGTGTTCAGAAGTTGCTGCTAGACTCATTAAATCCTAGAAATAAAGATTAGTAGACAGAAAGAAAAAAGTAGTACAGGTGGAGTATTATGCTAACAGTGCAGAATTGTTCCCTTGAATATATTTTCTAGTGTTAGAGGTGGGGGTGTTTCAACCTACTTAAATGTTTCTAAGCTTGGGGCTTCTACTGCTTACCCGGGGAGATTATTCTGGAGTCTATTAGAATTCACCATTAGAAAGCTTTTCCTGATAATGAATTTAAATAATCCTTTTTGTAATTTTTATCTCATTAGTCCCAGTTATACCCTTTTGCACCCCCCTAAATAATTCCTCTAACCATGATTTATATCCTTTGAATATTTTTAGATAGTTATCAGGTTTGTTGCCTTTGCTCATTTATTAGAGAGTTTATGAATCCCTCCTCCTCCCAATTCAGTCCTTCAGTCTCACGTTTCTTACCTTTTCATGAAATGTCATTAATATGCAAACTAAAAAAACTGTTATTTCCTTAAAATTAGTCATGGTCAGTTCACTCTGTTAAAGTGCTCTATGTTGGTGTGTGTCACTGTGTAGGTTGTCAAAGGTTAAACAATAAATTTATATTGAAACTTGATTTTTAAAAAATCTTCGCTGTAATCTATCGATAAGTGCTCACATAATATGAATTTGGCAGTGTCTTTTATGTCAGTATGATTTAACAAAGCCAACCAATAAACATTGGAGCCAACAAAACAATAATACAAAGTAGTAATTAAAATTTAGATTGTCATCATTAATTTGAAAACAGACATTGTCATTCATGTGCCCATGCTTTTAAGTGTTCCTACACTAAACAGTAATTATTACCAATACATTCCTTTAAGGCAGATCAGTATGTTGTTTTTCCTCAAATCTCATTGGTAGAATGCACCTACTTTCTAAAACAAGTACTCAAGATTTCTAGCCGTATGTTAACTGCTGCAAAGAAATAGAATTGTGCCAACTTTTCCAAGTACTGCCGTGCCTGACGTTATATTGCAAATTTGCAATGCATTTATAGTTAGTTTTCCGGCATGCCTCAAGCAAACCTCTGTTTTCTGGCTCAGAAGCCTGATTACACAGGCAAACAGGAAGGATGTGCAAAGTCAGCTTGGGTCTTTTAACTGATGTATTTCTTTCCTCTACCGCAACCTTCTGTACCTGAAAGCCGAAATAGAACTGAAATCCTTGTGCTCAAAGGCCCACTGCATCACTAAGACCTGAGTGAAATAAAACTGTCTTCCTCATTTGCTCTGTCTAAAAGGATTGATGTAAAAGGGAGAGCAGGCACACTAAGCTCTCCAGTGTTGACTTTAAGGTACTATACACTTCCCTCAGCACATCTCTGTTCCTAATAGGTGTCAACTAGCATCGTACAAATAATATTGTAGAGAATGGCGAATTGCCATCGGTGGTTTTAGGTCACATGATCAAACAAAGATGACTACCTTGGCACCGGCTAATACAATGGATGAGAAAAGTTAGTGGAAATACCTTTCAGTTTTCTAAAAAACTCTGTGTCGTTATACTTTCCTGTCACTTCTCTGCCCACCTTTCCAAAACCAGCCATTGCATGAAGAGTAAGTTAATAATTGCATGAAGAGTAACTTAAGTCTAATAGACTAGGTGGGGAGATGATTAAGCCTTGCAAGGTGAGGTTGCAATGCAAAGGGAGAGAAAAAAGAAGAGGAATTTCTGAGCAAGGAACTGTAAAACATGACTTAAGTTGTGATGAGTAGCAGAGCAAGAATCAGACATTCACCCTGAATATTATTGGAGTTTGGTGGAAGGGGTTGTTTCTAGTTAAAGTTAACCATATAGTTATGAAATACATGTTATTGAGAGTGTAGGATTTTGAAGAGCTGAGAAATAATCCCATTATGTTGAATTTAACAGCTCTGAGCTCTAATTGGCTGGGACAATTCTATTTCGTATTTCATCATAGCTTGACAGTAAAAGTGATACTTCATCTGCCTGCAAAAATGTAGAACTTTTCACACACAGTTCATCATTTCCTAGATTTGCTTCCATGTTGGTGCATTATTCTTGTTAAGGAGCAGTAACTGCAGTCAGCAGCATGTATTTTGTAGCTTGGGATTGTTTCCTAGCAGTCCAGTCTCTGTGTAGTTGTGGCCACTTCTATTGATAATAAAAAATATACCAGATGGGATTCAAATAAACATATCCTGTATGGTTGTGGTCCCTTAAAGTGTGTCTCAAAACAACAGACTCTTCAGTCCAGGAGAGATGCGCATTATATAAAATATCTTAATGTATATGTGAAACAATCATAAACCACATTTTAAAATGTCTTGTTGCAGATGCTAAATGCATTTATGAAAGTGTGAATCTATACAATTTATGCAGAATGATGAATTAAATTACTATATGCAATTCAAAATGTGAATATGAAATGAAAACGATTTTTGAACACAGATACAAATCTGCTGGTTTTCTTTTTTAAAAAAACTCCAACCTTTTCTTTATGAAAATGTACAGTAAATTTTGACACATAGTAAAGTACATGAAACCTAACTTTACATATAGTGGGAATAAGTTGTACAAAACCCCTTCCATGGCATAGTGGTATATTTCATAAAAGCCATGTCAATCTGCGTAGCCATTTATGAATTTGAGAGTGTTAATATCCATATGTTTTCCACATGATTGATTAAATGCATAATGGAAATAGATCTGTTATTTTAAAACTTGGCCGGTACATCTGTACATTTATAAAACCAGATTCATTTCTGTGGTCACTACGGCACTTTCTGTGAATTGGCCAATAAATATAATTTTAGAATTTCACATAAAAGGTAATGTTCTGTAATGTTATTTCACCAGTTACTGGGATGTTCTCATTTCCTGAACAATAACCCTTAAACACTAACACCTCTGGTGGCAAAGGTTAAATATCTGGTCTATATCTGTCAGCTCCTTTGCTAATTCCTAGGGAGGAACATGCCATGTGTCAAAAGACTCAGTACAGTTTTAAAGCATCTACATAACTTTTCATCCTTCTGCTGAGAATATGGAAAGGGAAGCAAGGGAAAGGGAACCTTTTGAAGAGTTGTTGGTATTTACATTTAATAGCCATCTATTTTCATGCTTCATTTTGGTCTGATAAAAGATGATAAAAGATTAAAGAGAAAGATGATTATACCATATATTACACACACAAACTGTGAAACAGCACAAAGGGAAAAACATAATTTTGAGTCATCTGCCTATGAATTACATTTGCATATGGGAGACATCTAAGCTCATCACATATAGGAATACACCTGACTCCTTTTTGCCTTCTGCTCTGTCTGGAGCTCCCCTCCTTGTTAGCTCCTCAGACTCAATCTAGTTCTTTAACGAGATGTTACATAAGGTATGGTTTACAAGTCACAATACAGTAAAACCTCAACATACGTGTTTCATTAGCCATGCTCAGTTAAGTACCCAACATCAGCTGTCTAAGGTGCAACTCAGCTCTTTTGAATTTTCAGAAGGGTCCAACTCCCACTTCAGAAGTCTCGGTGAAAGGCAAAAGCCTAACCTGAACACCTAAATCACTGTCTCCAACCTTTGCTGGGTTGTGCTGAACAGAACAAATGCTGAAAGCAACATTAGACTTTGCATTCCTGATTTCAGTGGCATAGCATCCCATGGCTGGCTGGAGTTTTGGAAAATCCCTCAGGGAAAATGTTGCCTGTACCCTACAAGGGACAATGAGCCTAATCCCGTTCTATCATGGTTACAGAGTAGTGTTACAGGTTTACAGTTTTCAAGCAGAAGTCCCTGTTTCCTGCATCTCACATCCAGACAGTGGAGCCAATCACTGCAGCCTTAGCAATCCATTCAAATTCATTAGCCAGCCTTGGTGTACCTCAGCAGCAATACTGGGAAGGCTGAACATCATACAATTTAGATATGTAGAACTGGAAGGGAACTTATGAAGCATCTCCTATTCTGACTCCTTAGTACAAGATTAACCCTACCTATCACACTCCTGGCAGATGGCTTTCTCACCAATTCTAGAAGATCTAGATTGAAATGATGGTTTTGGTTAACAAATTCAAACAGGAAGAGTTTGACATTCTTCTGCAAGACTAAAATTACACAATACCTGAACAACAAATGACAAAGACAGATTTTTCCTGTTACAGATAGCCTGTAAGGCCCCTAACAGGTTGTTAAAATAAAATTAAAAAACCCAAACTCCCCACCAATGCAAAGAACTGGCAAAGACTTTTCTACAAATGCTATTTAAATATAGTATATACAGTGGATACAGTATATACTTTGAAAATAGCTTTGCTTATACAATTAAGATATACATCAAAAATGTCAGCGTATATGAAGGTCAAGTGTATGTAAAATATCATAAAACGTTATCATACTTATCTATAAACATATGCAATAGCCTAAAGGACTTCTTACTAAACATGACCTTTTTCCAAGTCAGAATATGTAATGAGTCATTCAGAGCAAATTAAATATGCATAAACAGATGACAGATATTAATTTTTAGCATCTTATTGACCTGTTGTTATTTAGGCTGCATAACAAAATTAATTTTATACATAAGAGGAGAAATATATTTCTGAGTGATTGTTTCTAGTTTTGAAGATTGGCCTTAAATAGCCTATAAAATAACTTACACTTTGTCTTCTTGTGCTCATGTACAATTTTTGAGTTTACAAAAGTAATATAGCTGTATTATTAGAAAATTTAAGCTAAATGCAGTCACCACATTAGCCTAAGGGGGGGTTGCCAGACAGTTTTTTCTAGCTTAGAAAAAACAAAAAACTAACCTGTATTATATTTAATTATATTTCTATTCCATCCTGTCTGAAACGTCTGTTAGCGATCTGCCTTTGCTGACTAGCAGACACCTTGCAAACAGGTGTGCATGGTCAGTCTGCCTTACATTGCAGACATATCATATGGGAATGACACCAAAGGGATGGAAGGAGCAGCTGACCCACTGGAGGCTGAGCTGCCATTCAGAGGGACCTCACCAGGCTGGAGAAATGAGCTGACAAAGCTAGCAATGACAAATATGAAGCCCTACACCTGGGACAGAATAACCCCCTGCAACAGTGCAGGTTGGGGGCTGAAAGGGTAGAAAGCAGCTTTTTGGAATAAGACTTGGGGGAGGGAAGGTCAGGTGGACAAGGTGTACGTGAGTCAGCAGCGTACCCTTTTGTTGGTGAACACTTAACCTAATACTGGTTGCACCAGTAAGAGCACACTAATAGGTCAAGGGAAGTGATTATTCCCTGTATCTGGCATTACAAAGGCTGTATCCAAAATTTTGTGTCCTGTTTTGGGTTCGCGACCACAAGACACTGACAAACTGGATAACCCAGTGGAGGGCCACCAAGATTGTAAGGGATCTGGAGTACAAAACAGATGAAGAGAAGCTGAGAGCTGAATTTGCTCAGCTGAAGGAAACCGAGGAAGGATCTAATTGCCGTTCTCACCTACCTAATGGCCAGGCTTTTCTTGGAGACAACCAAAGGACAAGAGGCAACAGATGAAAGTCACAGCAAGGGAAATTGCGATTAGATAGAAATTCACAATGGAGACGGTCAAACACTGCAACAGAGTGGTTGGGGAACCTCCATCCATGGAGATAGTCAAAACTTAACAAGTTGAGGCCCTGATCTGACTTTAAAGTTGGTCTAACTTTGAAGCTGGCTCTGGTTTGATGTGGGGAGCTGGTAGGGGTTGGACCAGGTGTCCTCTAGAGGTCACTCCCAACATAATTTACTCTGATTCTGTGCAGTAATAGTTTACAAGGGTTACTGTAGTTATGTTTATTGATTAAATGCCTCATTCTTTTACATTAAGCAGTATTGTCCCATAGTTTTTGAGATCTACTGGTCCACGATTTCATTTTCACTGCTAACAGCCTACAAGGAGGAGTGAGTTTTACAGTAGCCAGGGCTTCATAAATCCCTCATACTCTAATTCACATAAACTTGACTTTGGTATAAAGTTCCACTTCCTCTTTACCTACGGAGAGCCAAAAAGATGTATTTAAATAATCATTCCTGCACTCCTGAAAGGTTATTCCCTTTAGCGTAACGTGATTCACTTTTTAATAATAAAGCTTCCTGAGGGTCCAAAATATTACTTAAGAGTAACTGTGCTGACTGCACCACCCAAGCAAGGCTGGGCCCATCATCAGTTTATATAGCTTCAAGGCCTGTTTTCTTAATAGAAAAAAAAATAGTTTTTAAATCTAATTATCCTTCCCTCCTTAGAGAGCAATTCCTGCCTGTCTTTCCTCTCCTCTCATCCTTCAATGCAATCTGGGTTTATACTTTTTTGTGTGTCATTAGTTAAAAGAAAAAAAAATAAAAGAGGAATGAAAGAAAATTGTATCACACATTAGTCCCAACCAGAGTAATCATTAACTCTTGGCACTCTCTCTTAATACAAAATACAGGTCTACTATGCAATGACCTGAAAAGACATGCAAGTCACTGCTGGTTTTGACCATGTATTTTGTTTCTAGCAATTTAAAGGGCTGTAACACCTATCAATAATTCAGGAAGGGCTTTTCGGAAGTCCTGAGTCTAGACCTAATGAATCACAATGAAATCGCAGTGATTCAAAGACACAAAACAAAATGAGTTACGGGTGCTCTAGAAAAAGAGCCTAAAATTTTCCACCCTGTAATTTTCCTCCCTTTGTGACTATTCATAAATAAATATTAGAAAACATTGTCTGCTAATAACTAAGACATAAAGTTGTCACATATTTAATTTAGAGATTTCTTGAAGAACGTCTGAAAAATTAGTACAAATATGAGCTAGTGCATCTTTATAGTTTCTATAACTCTCTGCAAAGAATTATTTCTTATTATATAACAGACAACAATTTTTACTTATAATTTTATGAATAGAAATAATTTCTATTCATAGTTTCATTCTATTCATAATCCCAAGCCTTTGTTGACTTTGCAGGTTCTCTAACGACCTCCATGATCTGCCTTCCTGGCTTTAGAAAACCTTCAACAAATCACAGTGGTTTAGTCTGTCTAAAAAGATACCTCAGGTAGTCAAACACTATGCGAAATCTTCCCCAATTTAAGAAGCGGAAAACCTCCTAACACAGATTCACAAAACTTCAGCATTTTTTTTCTTAGTTCCACACACAAGATACACTAGGAAGAAAAATTGGAAATTAAAAATTAACTGATACAAATGGTCTTTTCATTTATTTGCAAGTTATTGTTTGTACTATAACAATGTTTAAGCATCAGTCCTCTACCACGCTGAAGACATGAAACTAGAAGCTGATCCGAGCCCCAAGCTCAAGTGCAAGGTAAGATAGTAGCAGGTAGTATAGTAACTAACAAACTAGCATTTAGCTCTTATGTGACATATCTTGATGCATCATGTATAGACAAGCATTCGTAGATTTCAATGGTTTTTAAAAGTTGTAGTTGGTCAAATGATATACTATTACACCTATGAGATGCAAAAATGTAAGCAGGAGCAGATTTAGAACCAACAGATTTATATCTGCCTTCCTGTCATGATGCAGATTATTCTGCAGAGTAGGGCAGCCAACAAAAGGCTTAGTGGTCTAGAGGTTGTGATTGACAGTTTGACTACAACAAATTCACTGAATGTAGACTAGCAGCAGAATCTAGAGTCTTCGAAGTTTGCTGCCTTCTACCACACACACTCACCATGGCAGCCTTACTAAAGCAATAGCCAAATATTTTCTCCCAGCTTCAACAATGCCACCTGACCAGATCAGCAGCACTCACAGTCTTCCTGCCTCTTCTCTCCCTCTCTCCAAGGAAGAAGTTACAGTCTGATGTTTTTCATCAAAATGGGACAGGCTAGTAAATAAGACCACAGACAGTTTTAAAATTTCCCTGGCTGCTTCTGCATGAAATGGCTTAGGGGAAAGCTCACCAAGGGAATCAAAGAGTGACTTCCAGCAGGAAAGTTCCTAGAGACAGCAAATTTTTCAGCTGGGACTTGAGCAAATCCCACTAACTCCTCAATCAGAAATATCTACTTAAAAGAAAAAAAGAAAACAACAACAACAAAAAAGGATTTGTAAACATATACAAATGAGAAAAATTGCTGCAGAAGTTCAGAGAGAAAAATCAATCTGTGTAACAGATTTTGGTACAATAAAATTAACACTCAGCTATCTCCAAATTTCCCAAGACCTTGTAAAATGCCATGTGCAGTAAAGTTAATGGCGTTACAACGAGACATTGACAGAGATGTGTACTAGACACAAAAATCACTAGAGACCTTGGAGTGAGGAAAAACAGACATGTTTTTCTGTGTTTTTAATTAGAGGGTTTGAAATGTCTTCCTATTCTGACCTTTCAAAAAAGTATAATTTTATAACTTCCCTGAACGTAATCATGGATATAGAGGGGAAGAAAACATTTAGGCACATAATTGCAAACATCATCCTTAAAACAGAGTTCATGCAGAAATATAAGCAAACCTTTAGCATTTTAGCATTTAGTGAAAAAGTTCAACTATGTTTCTGAGATTACTGAAAATCTGTAAGCAGGGCTTTATTTTTTAACCCTTCCTACCTGTACTAGCTGCTTTTTCAAAGGCCTGGGTGCAGGTTGTAGCAATTTAGAAGTAAAGGAAGGATTCTGTTCTTGCTGTCTTTCAGTGTGGCGGTCACTGAAGAAAGCAAGAACTGCAGATCTTGTTTGTGAGATTTATGTCTTCACATAAGATAGGCAGGAATGAGATGCTGAAAGTTTCAGACTGAGAGTTTCAGAGTGATGACTCAAGCTCAGTTAAATCTTTAGAATAAGCAAAGTGTTTTTCTGCTGAAGAGATGGTTGGCTTAGTTTATGGAGAGGATTGATGGCACTGTTTCATTTTACATACATCCTTGTATCTTCCCCCTTACTGTGGTATCTGAGAGCTTTCTACATTTTTTAACTGCAGTACATTTCTGTCTCATTCCTTCAAGCAGATGTTCACGAGAAAAGGAATCACCATCTCAATTAGCTATACTATTAGCAACTCCAGCAGGAACCAAATACTCAATAAATCTCTTTTTAGACTAAATGCTTGGAAGAGCCCTCAGTAGTGACATCCATAGTCTGCCTTTCTGCAGATAAAACAACCCCTCCATTTTCTTAATTTTTCATCTGTTGACACTCATAAGTGAAAGTATTATTCAAAATAGAAATAACCATTCTATAGGGAATAAAAGTTTCAAAAATGTAGTCCAAGAAACCATTTAGATCTGCATGCATGTCACACACTCATCTCTATACCTTCAAGTTTGAAATTAATAAAATGATGGCTGCTATCTTGCTATACCTGCGCATCTGCCTCACAGGGCCTGCCGTGAAAAGGCACAGCACTATGTGACCATGTGGTGTGGTTACAATTTTCTTCCCACTTCGAACTGGGGGTGGTGAGGTCTTTCCTTGATCATATATGGTCATTGAGGTGGGGAGGAAGAAAAAGGGATGTCTTCAGGCTTCCAGGAAATATTCAGGACACCAAAAATATTTTTCCAAAAAATCCAGTAACCACAGGTGCCCTAGATTTTTAAGTGTCTTGCTCCACAATACCTTTCTATGTATATTTTAAGCAAAATTTTGCTGTCAATCTGCAGTCCCAAAAGTCTGAGCCACCCTGCAGAATATTTCTGCCTTGACTGTTCAGGCATGCAGACAGTAATTTCAGAGTGCATGCTCTTCTTTACAGAAACACTGTCTGTCCACAGTTTCATGTAATTTGCAGAAGGTTAGTTAGACAATTGCTGCTTTAGGATGACTCCTTATCAGACTGCTCAGCTTTGTCTTGTTGCTTTCCATTGTCTGTCTGATGTTCAGCTGCCTGTTTAATACTTATCTTTTAAGGTTTTGGGAGCAGTCTTTTCTACTGCATGTTTTATAGACTATAGCATGGAGGACTCTTGGATTTAATCCCATGAATGATACCACATAGAATGGATAACAATAATAACAATAACAATAATAATAATAATAACAACAACAACAACAAATGCAGATAGAGGTGAGCCTCAAATATGCCAACCTAGACTCTATTTTCCTACCCTTTTTGCCTATTGTCTTCACAAGACTTTTCATCCACTTCTGTATTTCACTTTCCCCACCTATGAAATGGAACTAAAAAAACTTTTCTAGATAGCTTTTCTAATGTATGATGTGAACCCTGCTTGTGCTAAGTCCCACATAAAAGCTTATGTAACAAGATGACTATCCTAATATGGTTACTGCAGATCATAAATATTGCTGTCGTAAGCAAATCTTGTTCTCCCACTGCTCATTTGCAGACTGAATCTGACTGCAACATCCAGCTGCCTAAGAGTGAAAGGTTACGTCCAGGGAAAGCAGACAATTGCAGTAGTGACAATCAAGTCCTAATGAAATTCATTATTTATACTGAAAATATTTTTCTCCTTAAATACAGGACAAATGCATAAAGATATGGCAATCCCTACACATCAGGGAAAGTTTAATACAAAAAATATTGATTATTTAAGGCTATAGAAATCTCTGATTTTATAAAATCAGAGGACCAGAACTACAGTGGTCTAGGACACCTGTAGAAATTCATTAGAATAAACTGCTCTACATTTGCTGATTATTAACCTGAGAATTAATAAAACATTTCAGTCAATGAAATTTCAGTCTTCTTTCATATAAAGAGGCACAACAAATTCCTAAAAATATTTAACAAACTAGAAATACTTCCTACCATATTACCTGTGTAATCAACCTTACGGTCCTAAATTCCACAATATATACTGGAGGTCTCATTTTACACAAGCAAGAACTGAAAAGAATATAATACTGGTGGGAGATGTCTCCTGATATGGCAAAATCAAGCAGAGTAACAAGCAGTGAGGTGCAGGCAGAACAGCAAGACGACTTCCAAAATGCACAATTCTCATAGCTGTTGCTTCTAGCACATTATGTTTTTAAAAGTAAAACCTAAATGCCGATGACTGCTTTCACACTGACAAGGTGATCCTCCTACAAGACAAGGACTCATTCCAGTGATTAGTAGAATGTGATTTTTTTTTACAATACTCCCAGAGACAATTAAAATGTAAGAACGAGACCTTCCATCTAAGAATAAAACTGTCAGCCGTCAGCATTGCATTCCCATTGTACATATGTTTAGAAGACAACAATAACCATATAGCCGGTGAGAGACTTGTAAGTGGGAAAGTAGTGTAGAAATTCCTGAAATTAGCATAAGTAGAAGTTTGAGTTCAAAGGCTGCATCCCATATGTTTCTCCAGTTTAATGGCAGCATTGTCGTTTTTAGATTTCTGTTCACACTAAATAAATGCCATTTGTCCCAAATAGCTGTTTTCAGTCCCATTTAGAATAATAACTAAAAGAACTAGTTCAGAGAATAGAGTATTGTTGCAGAATAGTAGTCCTCTGCAGCTCAAGTAAATGCCAAGGCAAAGCTGAGGCATTTAGCCAAAATAATTGTTGAGGCAAAGCTTATTAAAGCAGGAAGCATCAATTTTATTTATGCCGTATCAAAAGTCTAGAGTACACACAAGTTATTTTGCTTGCTGATTTTCAGTGAAGTAGAGACACAGATATTTATTCTACCATTTTGTAAATACCTCCATTCTAAGTGGAATAGTTACCACAGGGAAAATTAATCCTAACTACTGTCTTCATTTAAGGGTGACAGAGCAAGAAATTAGCTAGGATTTTGAAACATGTCTACTTAGTCATTCTGGAAGTGGTTGCATTTTGGGGCACTTCAGTGTGGGTTGGCTTTCACAAGACATTGAGCAATCATCCTCCGAAAACCATTTTGACTGTCATTTGACCGTCTCATCCAGAAACATCAGCTTTATTCACCAGCTGCTTCAGAAACCCTGTGTGATGAAAACCAATACCCACCGGACAGATACACACCCAGGCACATACACTGACAGGCAACCTGTTCTTTCTTAGAAAGCCCACTGATATCGGAGGGAAAAAAAAAAGAATAAACACTTAGACAGCCTCAACATAGCCATCCCACCACTTGCAGCAGTGTGAGTTGTGGAGGAAGGTTCAGGACCAGCGACCAGATCTTACAAATTCTTCAACCACACTATCAGAGGCAACAGTGGTGAATGCATAACTGTAATGTGGAGATGGATAAGGGAGCATTAAAGGAAGAAACAAAAAATAAGTTATTCAGAGTCTTGAGGGGGAAAGAGAAGGAATGACTCACTGCAGTGCTGAGGAGGTTAAAATAATAGGTTAAAAAGCAAATTTGGTAATTGGCCTCTGTATTGGGAAACTCTCCACTTTCTCAGGGCCTTGTGGAATCACAGGAAAAAACGGGTCTTAAACACAGGGACTGCTGTCTTCTTTTGTACTTATTTTTGTGGACACCAGGTTACATTAACTAATAATTTTCTACAATTTAAAATACAATTATTCAGCATTCAGTTGCAGTCCTCAGACGTAATGTTCAAGGAAACAGGTTTTGCTCATATGCACAGTCAAGGAAAGCAATTGTGTTCAATTATACTGGGAGTATTTGCACTTGAGTGCAAATCTATGCATGGAGCAAGAGAGGTGGTTGGTACATATTAGTACAGCAACACTAAAGAAGCATGTGTGACAACTGAGACCACTTTGCATTTATGAGATTTTTATACACAGAAAAGCATTATGTTCATTACAGATTTTTTTTACACCACTGATTTTTTCTTTTAAAAAAATAAATACCAGTTTGCTCTGAAAAAACAGATTTTGAGATTTCTAAAAGGTGAAATTTTAACTGCAATGACATTAATGAGAGTTGTGGTATGGCTATCAGTGGAGATCGGGAATCATCTTGGTCACTGTAGTAAAATAGTTTACAATCCAACGAACTCTAAAAATCCCTGATCAGACTATACCAGGAGATTCATGGCATAGCTAGAAATTTATATGAGATATATAGATTCCTCAAGACCCAAAATGATTGCTATCTACTACCTCTGTTAAGACACTAGTTCAGAAAACTAGTTTAAAAACTAAACCATTTTACTATTGACCTGGTATTGTGTAGATAATGGTGGTGTTCATGATGTATAACAGAATCGCAGAATGGTTGAGTCTGGAAGGGATCACTGTCAGCCCCCCTGCTCAAGCAGGGTCACCTACACCTAAAGCAGGTTGCCCAGGAGCATATTCAGATGGCTTTTGAATATCTCCAAGGACGTAGACTCTACAACTTCTCTGGGCAGCCTGTGCCAGTGTTCAATGACCCTCACAGTAAAAAAGTGTTTCCTGATGTTCAGAGAGAACCTCCCATGTTTCAGTTTGTGCCCATTGCCTCTTGTCAAAGAGCCAGGCTCCCCGTTCTTTATACTTACCCTTCAGATATTTATACACATTGATGAGATCCCCCATGAACCTCTGTGAATGACAGAACTCATGCTGTTTCCCTAGTATCTAGACTTCACCTACTAATACACTTGCTCCTGGGTTTTTTACAGCTTGGGTAAGCAAGATACTGGACTTCTGGACTTTAAAAACCTGAAGAATCCAAACTAGGTACTGTATCAGCTGGGGTTATCAGATTCTGCTTACCTATATCAGTAGCATTTTTGTTTCTTTATATACTATTCTTCTCTTCTTCTCCCATAGTTCTCTGTAAACATCTAGCCTTAAACTAAGGCTCTCATTCAGTCAACAAGCAAAGATCAATAACTAGATGAAACAATACGTGTTGCTTCTGTAATGTACTTTATATATTGATGAGTTAACTCTGTAAAGTATTTTGGATCTTTTCGTACAGAGGATGAGATGGGAATATAAGCCACTCATTAGCCTCTCTGACTTGACAAGTACAATCAACTCAGATTATCTATTAGCAGTTTATCTGTGAATAAACAGTACCATAGGTGAAGCAGCTCCCAAGATGGCTTGATGTAAAGGCAGCTAGATTGGAAAGGGCTTAGCACCTCAGATGCGCTGCCAAATAAATGCAGGTGCACTAACTCCCTGGTCTGCCAAGAAGCAGAGTAGATGTATTCGCAGAGCACAGAATTCAGGCTGGGTATCTCTGTACAATGCCCCACACACTCATCTTGTGTTTTGCACAGCTTATTAGCTCAGACTCAGTGCTGTCTATAGTAAATGAGGATCGACTCCACTCAGAGCCCTTGGGGTGTTTTTCATTACCCCTCTCTGTATGCTTTTGCATTGCTGTCCCCAACAAATACTAAAAGCCTCTGGAGTATCCAAGATACCAAAGCCCCTCAATTATCCTCAAAAATGAAGAATTGACTATTAAAAATATTATCCTAGCTTTTCAAAGCTGGCAGGCTGGCCTCTAACACTCTCTGGAATATTTTCTTCCATATTCTATAGCATGCTTCCCTGAAAGTATTTGTGCATTGTGCCTCACTGATACTGTTGTTGAAAGATCCTTTGGCTCTTGTAAAGGGGTTTTCTTATCCAGAAACAGGCTTCTGCTTATGTGGGCAGTGATTCATGGGCAGTGTCATTAGGAACTGAATTGAAATCTCTGGAGTGCATCACAACTGGGCTTTGCCAGCCTTTGCTACTTGAGCCATTGTCAGACTCTGTGTGTGGAGCTGAAATTTCTATTATGCTATCTAGATTTAATAGCTGCTATTAATACAACTTATGTTTCATTAAGCATGAATTCGAAGTGAACCAGGCTCTGAAGCCCTTGTTCAATAAAGTGCTGAAGGACAAACAGAACAACTATTTTTATTCCTAGAAGTGTCAGCAGGATGGAGAAGAACATTTGTTTCCACTGTACATCCACCTCAGAACCAGGTGGCTCTTTTAGAATGACAATTCCCTCACAGATTGATTTTTTTTTTCCTTTAAATAAAACTTATCTTGTTTCAGGCTTAGACAAAAGGACAATGCTGCACTGAAATACACACTTATTCTCAGACTCAAATGTTTTCACAAGTTCATAGCATAAAACCTGCTAGTTAAAAGAGACAGTCCTAACTTGTCTTGCACTTCCAGGTGCAACTGAAGTACCTTCATTTGAATGGGTCTGCTTTAACCATCTGCCCATAACCAAATACGCCACACCCTCCTGGAGTCATATGAAGATGCTTGATGTCAGGCAGACATCCCAGAAGAAATTTGTGCTGCGTACTGCACAACAGGCACACCCCCTGTGAGCAGCTGTGCTGTGTCATTCTCTGGCCATGTGGAAGCGTAGCCATGGGTCAGCAAGCAGATTGTACATTGGCCTGGCCTGTTCTTTCAAGGACAGAACAGACGTCTCACATATTTTCTAACATATATGCTCATAGCAAAGGCTACGAATTGACACAGAATCAAGTTGCAGATGGGGAGGCAGCTCTCGTTCATCAAGTCCTCAATAGTGATTGCTTTTCTACAATGGAGAGGAAGTTTAGCTGTAACTGAAAGCAGTAGAGTGTGATCATCTCAGGGATAAGGTTCACAGGAAGATCGCCTAAAAAGTGTGAGCCTTGGTTTTGGCTTCATATATCTCCCCTTATTCCAAAGCATGTTCAAAATGGGATCAGATTTATGTCTCTATAAGAGTATGATCACTACGCTAACAAGCTGCCACTCTTTGGAAGTTATCACAGAATAACTAGTTACCTTGAAGTAATTTATTTCTGAGCTCACGTGTCCAGTGGGGTAAGTCAAACACTCCCTCTCAGTATGACCAAGGTTAGGGCCCATAAAAGCATACAAAGAAAGAGGTATTAATATGAAAAGATGGCAGTTTACAGAAAGACAGAGGTCCTAGTATAAAGGAGGTAGGATACTGAGGCAGTGGAGGAAGAGGGAGAAGCTGGTTAAAAGGAGGATATGAAGGCAGGGTCTGTGAGGAAAGTGACATGTGGACTGGGTGCGTAAGTATGGTAATTAGTGCTGTGCAGTGTAAGACTCTGATTGATGTTGCCTGATTAGGGTTGGCAGGCACCAGACACTTGTTTAAGTGCATTCATTTTGTGCAACTCTAGTTTACAGGGATTGTGATTGACTTTTAAGGAGTTACATGAAGAGGTTATTCAAATGCCAAGTCTGCTTCCAGTTACTCAGCTTTCACAAATGTGAGAGAAACAATGAGTCTTCTTTGAGTTACATCTTTCTTTTTTGCAAGCCAAGGAAAGGTTTATGCTCTACTTTAATGGAATACTTGACTCAAAGCATTCCTACTTTATTGTTTTTGCAGAGGGATTGTTGACTCAAAGACCGGTATCTTCTGACGTACTCTGTAGGTATGTAGTTTCCAAATAGCTTCATTATTGTGTACTAAATCCTAGCACCTGAGACTAATTTTGTCTTCCTTCTATCACACATTTCTTATGATCATGCCTGCTTGAATTCTTCATTTCTCATTAGACAAATATCACCTGTATCTCCAGTCATGCTCCTTGGCTACATAAATACTTTAAGAAGACATAGCCTATTTTGCCCATTATACAGCAGTGGGGCAGGTAGTCCAGGAATATTTCAAGTCTGAATTTTTTGAGTCTTGTAATCATAGTATGTTACTCATTCCAGAAGTCCCTCATTCTACTAAGTCTTCCATTCAGCTTGTCCTTTCTAAGCCCTCCAATGTTAACTTCACAGTTACCTAAAATTTCCAAATAAATAATCTGAAAGAGAACGTGATAATATAGGGTGCTCAAGGTCCCAGTTACTCTGTGGCAAAGCTTGATAGAAGTCCCCTAACAGTGTATTTTATCCACATCAGGCTGTATCAAGAAGAGGTTTTACAAGAAACACGGAAATTAACCTTAACAGTTAGTAAAGAGAAGTAATAAGCTGCAAATATTAAAAGTTCTATAGAATGGAAAGGAATAGAACCAGTTGGGAAAAATGTGTAGGAAATGATGGTAGAAGAGAAACTAACTGTTCAGGATAGACTGCCTCAGGAAAGCCCCCTTTCTTCTCCCCAAGAAACTACCACTACTTAAATATCTCCTTTCGACTACTGAATTTCCAGATAAGAACTATTAACCATCAGGAAAACATCTAATCCCTTTGCCCTATAAAACTTTTGTATCATGAAGTGCATAGAATTTGAAATGGTTAGACATAGCACAGGGACATCTTTCTGTATAGTTTAAAACCAAAATATTCTTTAAAACATAGTTATTCATCCTACTGGGCCTGGGCTCCACTCTACTCACTGAAACTGTTTTAGAACGAGTTGCTGCCATTCTTCTGTGCCAGTCAAAACAGTTTTGCTGCCCACACGCGGTGGCCCGTGGAAGTCAATCCAGGACTCAGCTCTCTGGCTATGTTTACACAGCACAACACAGTGCTGCGGTGAGCTGCTTGAATTAGCCTGAACAAATCATCTTGCCTCTACAAAACTGCCATCACAGGGCTAATTAGCAGATCTCTATTACTTATGCACAGATTTGAACTGTACTGAGCAAAATTCTGGTAAGAGAACAGATAGAGAACACAAGAGTTACATCAGACAATTAAGTGGGATGCGTACAAACAATTTTGAGGGTATACTAGAAATTCTTAGCAATTTAAGAAAAATTGTAGCCCATGGCCACCTTAGCTATTACCCAGGCAATTTTTTTGTGTACAGTAACATAGAGGAGATTTTTCAAGTATAGAAAAGAAAGGGTTTTTTGAAAGAACGGAAATTTTGAAAGTATGTGGCTCTTTTATATCAAGGTTTGTGAAAATATTCAATTCTCAAATGTATCACAAAAAAAAAAAAAGAGTAACTGTCCTAAAGAATATGGTCATATTGAACAAACCTACAGAAGTTCATTCCTCCAGGAAATTTTTGCAGATTTTTAAAACCAGCCTCTGAGATTTACTAGCAGGGATATAATTAATTCATATTCTTCTGAAGGATGATTAAAAAAAAAAATCTACAAAAAAGTGCAATTGCTCTTTATTACATACAATAGCTGTTTGGAACAAATTCAATAGAATCCACTTGGTTTTATTCTTAATTGGTTCCATAGGATGCTCCCATAAGGGAAACATTTTTGAGCAAAACTCCACTGAGATCTTTTAATCATGTTTGCATAAGTCTGAACATACATCATTACTGAAAGCTTGTTATATTTCTAACCCTAAGTCTGACGTAAAGCATTTTTTCTTTTGACATTTCTTACGTTAAGCCTCAGATGCAGGAAAGACCGCAAGCAGCTCATAGACACGTTATGCATGGTATTTGATAAGCTACTTGTGCTTGAAGTAAGAGAATATGTAACAAGCATCCTATGATTTATAACTGAAAGAATGAAATCATGAGAGAAACAAATTTACAGGCAAAGAGTATCCTTATTAATTCAACAGTGCTCTCATCACTTTCACAGCTCATGCTCATATTTATTATGCATTGCTTGGAACTACTTATTTTGAGAGGGAAAATTGCACCTTGCGGACACCTGGACTTTATTACTAAGTACCAAGATAACTATTTTTCCTTTCTGCTTAACTCTAGTCTGAAAATTAATTAATTATCTTTTTTTTTCCATTTTCTCATGACAACCAAACATTAAGATTGGTCAGTAGTTACCAGAAGAAACTGCAGCTAATCCACATTGTTTAATTCACATGGCAGACATTCTCACAGTTAGCAGACCCCTGAAGCTTAGTATGGGTCCATAAAAGGACAGGACTTGCCTAGAAGGATTCTAAAGTTCTGGATCTAAACAAAACATCCAGGAAGCCCAGATGCCGGCTGTATTATTTCCTTGTAAGTCCTGGGATAGAGGCATGCCAAGAAAGAACTAGATGTATGAAGCTACATTTCATAGGTCAATAATACAGCTTGTTGGTGAAGATCTAGACAAATCTGCAAATATTAATTCCCAAGGTACCCAATTCCTCCTGCTTTCTTTAGGGTACTAAAGCCTTCATAAATTTGATGATTAATACTCAGCTGTAAAAGTCCTTTCTTGGGGTTAAGCCACATGATCCAAAGTGACAGAACAACGAGCAAATTGCCACTCATCATCTGCAGAGTAAAATAAACAGAATGTTTAGTGCTAAAAACATGCACATGGACATGTTAATATGCCTTAGCTGACAGATGATAACTTTTTAAGCCGTGGTAATTGAATTGCCTGTTCAGACTGTAATGCTGAGATAAATATTTGTTTCAGATTGTGAGGAGAAGGAGTAAAAAACAAACAGAGCCCAAAAACACCCGTAAACAGATGTTCTCATGAAGAGTTGGCAATCATGCTGTCCACAGACTGATCAGTAACGGAAATGCAATATGGAACAACTGGAACCAATTGACAAACTGGCTTAAACAGGAATAGTCTTTCAATTCAAATGACACTACTTGACATGATGATGTCATCAGCAGAGCAAATAAACTTAAATAATATACACTAAAGCAAAAGTGCCTCCTCAATAACGGGAGGTTAATAGGGGTTCAAGCATGTTTACTTGAAGGGGCACCAAAAATGTGAGAGCACCACTCTTCAGCTGCCAATAAAAAATTGGTACAAAAGGCTGAAGGGACACCAACAATGTGAGAGCACCACTCTACAGCTGCCAATAAAAAATTGGTACAAAAGGGCAGAGAATCAGGACCAGTATATCCAAACCATATCTGAATGTGATCACTTCCCACACAGAATACTAAAACTGCACACCTTATGTTTTCTTGGCCCTACCAATAAAAGACGCGGAACAGCATACATGACTCTCCCCTTTCCCACTCTCCCCCCCACCAAAAAAAAAAAAAAAAAAAAAAATCTATATACTGTTTCTTAATCCAGGAGGAAGAGCATAAGAAAAAAACCTACTTGCAGCTCTTGTCGTTTTGTTTAATGCATGATTAAAAACAAAAAGAAAAAAAGGAAGAGTTAATGTATCACAGTATCACACAGTATAAAGTTTCAATAAAACAGTGCAGAGGAGCATATCATCATCTTTATTCTGTATTTGAACTTGATTTTTCTGATCTCTAAGGCTCTACTAAAAGATTTTCTAATAGGAAAAGTTTTGTTCTCTTGGGTAAGAATTTTCAATTGCTATGATTTTTCTCTCACTACCTCGAGGATAATTATCTTCTCTAGCCACTGATACAATGTCTGCTTTGAATCTTCCACTTCTTTGACCAAGGAGTATAATTTAACAGAAAAAGTTTAATCTTCCTGTCCAGGGAGTTTCAATAATATTTTAATTTCATTTGTCTAGAAGGTGATCAAGTCCAGCACTTCTATAGAATATCTCTTTTCAGTAGCTGTCATGAAGATCAGCCTGCTGGAAATTATATCCTGACCTGTCTTTGACTATACTGTGGGTTATTTCCTTGTATAGGGAATATACAAGTAATAGAAACCCGTAGACAGGAGAAATCTGTGGCAAGCAGAGTGCTGCTACGAGGTCATAGAACATGAGTGCCCTATTCAGTGAAGCAGATGTTGTAGTCCCTTCCTATTTTCCCTGGTCACCCCTGTGATAGCTGTAGCATCATGTTTCTTTTTCCTACCACCAGAGGTAAAGCTAGTGCCAGTGGTGATTCCATGGATGGGATTTCCAAAGACATAGGAAAGCTCAGGGTTCAAAAAGAAGTTGAACAAATCGCAAATGGAAAAACATCCATCAGGAGCCATTAAATAGAAAGATATTGTCTCCAGTTCAAGAATTCTTAGGTTTGCAAATTTCTGCAGGCTGGAAGATTATTCAGATGAAACCATATATTTGCAGTGTTCCTATATTCTTACCTAGGCCTATGGTGTTGGCTAATGTCTGAGACAGAATACACACATAACTGGACCATGCGTCGACCACATATGACAATTCTTCATGATCTTATCTGAGCACTTATTTGAATACTCATTTCACACTAACTTTAATAATGGTGTTAAGAATTTAGCTCAGGAAGGAAAGAAGTTAGCTGGAATCATCAGCCCAACCATGGAGCTCAAAGAGAATTCAGCCTCCCCACCCACTGTTTTGTCCACAAGTTTCTGCTACAGACTGAAGCCTATCTGGCACCCACAGTGGGTGCTGGATTTCTATGGATCAGGTTAATTTTAAACCAGTTCTTCACTACTGTACTTAAACAAACTTGAATGATTTTAGAAATGAAATTATTTTGATGTTCCAAAGAGTCTCGGTATATATCATCTAACTAAACACCACAGCTGAACTCATGAACCAGGACACCCTGGGGATTTGGAATCTCAAAGATGTTTGCATTATTGTTATGGATTTTTCTTTTCTCCTTTTCACTCTCACTGTATTTTCCTACTGTCTAAATTACATATGTTCTGTGCTTTATTCAAATAATCCAAACTTTTCTTCCCCTTAGCCTGGATGATGAAGACCTGATCACAGACCTAATGAAAACAATTATATGATGACTTTTAAAACTGCTTAAGGATGTAGATTAGCACTGAGTGAGACTTTCAATAACATCTAGGAGCCTAATTCCCATATGGATCTATCTGTCAAAACAACTTTACGAATTTGGCCCATAAAAGCTTGTCCATTGACTTTAATGAACACGGACTGGTATCTTTAAAGAGGATGAAGAAAATTCACTACATAGGAAGAAGGTTAATAAAATATTACAATTATAGCCATATCTTAGTACCCTAACTGCTTGAAAATCCATATTCCTTTTGTACTTATTCATTTCTCCTGAGCTCCATTCTTTTTATTTTGCTTCACTCTCCCTAACTGGTTTTGAAAACTTCCAGCCTAAGGCAGTCAGGCAGTCTCTGCAGGAACTCCTTTTGCAAGGAGGCTTGATCATCTCTTGATGCCGTGTAGTCTAATTAGCAAATCAGGTAAGGGTGGGCAAGGCAGCAGGGCAAAACCCATTAAAAGCAACCAGTACTTGATTAATTTTCTTGGGAAAAGAAAAATTCATTTTATTATTGTTTTTTTTTTTTCTTTTCCACAAAGAGTCTGCTTTATCAGAAGTCTTGTGCCCTGAACCATTAATTAATTAAACTTATGGTTTCAACCACCTCTTAATGTAACCTGCTTAATTTCATCCTGGCTGAAGGAAAACTCCCTAGCAATTTTGTACCTCCTTGACTTTCAGCTATTTAACTGTCTTGAAATCAGGAACTTTGGAATCTAATTGTGTAATAGCATAATTATTAGGATTATTGTTACTAGCAATATTAATGTATTATGCACTAAGACGGGCTATTTATTATATTTTATTTTAGAAATTTCTTTAGGATTTAAGCTGTTTGTACTGAAAATCTTTCCCACTGCATCCCTTTTTTCTAGTCTATAGGTAGTATCAGGATTGTTCGGTATTGCTGTCACTATAACAAACTGTTCCTGACAAACTATTTTACCACTGCAATATTTAAAGTGGATGGAGTCAAACGGTCTTAACACCATCTCCTTTGCTTCATTCCTGTCCTGTAGAACAGCCTTTCAGGTGGCTGGTTTTAGGAAGCACATGGGAGTTTCTCTTGGCCCAAAGGATCCAAGGGCATTACTTAAATCCTCCAGAGAACCCTTGCTAGGAGAGTATCTCAATAGAGACAGTAGCAGCATCTACTACTTTGCAAGGACTAGAAAAGTGGAAGATAGACAACAATATAAAGAGGACATACAGTTATTTTTATCTTCCCTTTAAGGTACTGCAGCAGTGGGAAAAGTCTGAGTTCAAAGATCTGGCCCATATTTATTTTCCTGTAATCTTTCTATTCCAATTTTCACTGGTACCAGAAAAAAAATAGCAACACGTGGACCCATACAACTGTAAATTCATAACTGGCAAGTGGAACTCAGTATTTAAAATGTATTTATTAGAAATAGAATTGCTATTATCAATGCAAAAGTGTAAAACCCTACTACCTAAGGCTGGTGCTGTACAATTGCAAGTGGGTAAGGACTTCACTACGAATATTTATCTCAGTTGGTCTTTTCTCACCCTGCTTTTGTATTCAAAATAGGATTTCCCTGAAGTTAAACAGAATGAAATGTCACTGGTATGAATGATCACAGAACCCAAAGTTTAAACTTGTGCCCTAGAAATCCTAGAAATGCATTCATCCAATCAAGTAAGAGTGAAAATGCCATATGCGTTCTCAAAAAAAAAAACAAGAGAAAAAATAGCCTTAGTGTAGAGATTGCTAATAACAAGTCCATGGTAAAGGAGAAGGGCAGAACTCTAACCCATAAGACTAAAAGTGTTTAACAAAATCATGAAGCAAACAGGTTCAGGGGAATTGAGGTTACTGATATCCCTTACGCATAGTAGAAAAGGCTATGTATACTTCGTAGATTAATTTAGCAGTTTATTCCCTAAAGCTTAGTCACAATATGCTTATGTGTTTTCTTGCATGGCTGCTTTGGATGACCAATGACCTCTCAGGAACATTTTAGCAAGGGTTGACACCAGTGGTTAACTAATTACTCCTGACATTTTGCATTATGCTGTCAGCTGTCATGCATGAAGACAAACCTATTTTCTACTAGAGAATAAGAAACCCCTGTACAATTAGTTCTACATAACTGTATTTTGAAAAACTGTCAAAGCAAGTTAGCTCACTAGTGATTCCATCTCCAGGCATCAAGTTCTTAATTTTTTTATACACTCAAGAACAAAAATTCAACAACATAAAATAACACAAATTAAGTATAATGAGTATTTCTCACCCAAGAAATTACTGTATGAACACAAGGAAGTTTAGCAAAAGCTGTGTTGCAATGGATGGCTGAACAAGATCCGTCTTAAAAACCAGGGAATGTTGATATCACCTATCTCCAAGAGCAGAAAACTATAAACCTTACGTAGAACAAGACCAGACTCTGAAGAGTATGTGGACCAGATAAGAACAGAAACAGAAAAATCCTCATCTACAGAGCAGCAGTTTAACTCACACTTCTGTCTGCTTGGGGACTGGAAAAGAGATGTGTTCCAGCCAGGGACACAAGCCTATTCCAAAGCTATTAGAAATGTTAGCTGTGAATCTCATTAATCAGACCCCTGAGTAAGCATGAGGGATGCCTGTTAGTGAACTTACGTGCTCCTTTGAGCAAGGACCTGGCTCATATCCTTCTTAGAGCACAGGCAGAGCCAGAAGATCATCTCATGCATCTGACTAAGAGCACAGGCAGAGCTAGATCATCTCATGCATCTGACTACACAGACATGCCTTGTCAGAGTACTGAAGAGATCCAGGTTATGGTCCTTAATGCCAGAGTTTTTGATCGTTGTGATCTGAAGAAAGAGGCTGAAAGCATCTAATATCAACAGTGCAGCAGCTGTCAGGTGAAATATAATAGATAAGGAGATAGGAAATGGGGCAAAGCTGAAATGATTGTGGATCAAAGGGAAATTCAGGAGTACTGTGTCCAACAGGGTAAGCTGCAGCCATCTTCAGCTGGCTTAACTGCTCATGTTCCTTGGAATGAGAAAGCTAATGCTCCTCACTGAAAGGGAACAGGGCTTCTGGAACAAGCCGCATGCTGTCTGCTCTCTGAACATTTCATCCTCTTTTTTCACCGTGAGGGAATAGACATGGAGAGGGCCACCCCATACTGCAAGGCTGTGTTTTGTGTATGTTCCATGCCAGAAAGCTGAAGGAACAGCAGGCCAACAGAGATCTTTAAAGAATCGGAAAAAAATGATGGAAGAAATATATTTGGCTGGCTAAGCCAGCAGAAGCAATACTGCATTTCCTTTTTTCTCCCAGACTCGAGCTTCTAAAAAGCAAAGGCAATGTTTTACTGATTTCTTATTTCCCCAGAGACGGGGAGCTGAAATTGTCAGAGAGAAAAGCAAATGAAAGTTGTGTCTGCATATGACAACTATTGCTGAAAAAAGCAATAATAAAAAAATGAATGTTTCTTGTATATATATTTGTTCAATTGCATTAGAACACAAGATGTCTGTTTGTTATAAAGTTACATTCTGCTCCATATAACAGAAGCATAAAGCTAGAATAACTCTGTTTGCATCAGACCAAAAGCAATAATAATGTCTTATAAAATTAATTTCAAGCTCCTCATGAAAGCAAGTCACTTTTTAGTAAGTATGTCATGGCATTAGTTTTTTGTTGTCATTTTAACAAAAACTGAGTTTCGAAAATCAGGTGTATATTTGAAGAAAGAGAACAGGCTAATTTTTTGAATGCCATTTGCAAGAATAACTTCATGCAGCTTTTTATGGGACGTGCTTTTCAGTTACTATGCAGATTTTTTACCTTTTACTACTATAACAACATAGTATTACTTTTAACTACAGCAGCAACTGGTATTTTCCAGTCAATTTACTCTGACTTACTACATGTAGATTTGATTTGGTGTTCCTCTGAAGGAAAAAAAAATTAAAAGATGCTTGGAATATACTAGAGTAGTAGTGCGAACAAAATAGTAACAGAAAAAGATCTTTTGGTGAAGCTATAACGTCCCTTATTTATAGAAATGAAAACCTTATCTGCCCAAATAAATACAATTTCAGCTGCCAACAAGCCATAAAAATAGCAAAAAACCCCAAAAGATAATGAAACATGGGAGAGAATGTCTTCCCCATGCTGAAGTGAAAAGAAACTTAGAAATTTTTAAGACATATTTGCATTGTGTGTATTATTGTTACTCATTACATCTAATCGAGTGGCATCTCAACATTTTCACTGACACTGAAACCCTACTAGAGACAGTCCCTGCCATAAAGACTAAATACAAAATCTAGGTTAAAAAAATGTTGTGATTAACCCTGTTTTACAAAACTAAAGCCCAAAGGATTGTAGGGCCAAACTTTGAGGAGTTCTGCACTCACAAAGCAGATCTAAATTTAGGCGTCCTAAATTTTCAGTCGGAAGCATCTCTACACAGCAAACTGAAGATAGATTGTAACACATGCGTGCTTATGCTGTACTTGTTTGTATGTGTGATGATAACAATGAACGTGCAGCAACAGAAAGTTAGAATGTATTGGCAACCACAGACTGTATAGTACAGGGCTTTCAACATAATTGCTAACACACACTAGAATAATTCATGTCCTTACATCTATACTGATATTGCTACCCATTCTGGCTGAGTTTCATTATCCAGTTATGCCTTTATTTCACTTTGTAGTCATATCTTCTGCAAACTCCAGGTTTTCAGAAGACTGTAGAAGCATTACATGTAGCTTCCTTTCTCAGTTGCAAAACCAGATACATCGAAATAAAGAAACTGTTAAACCATAGAGGAACAAACAGCTCATCTCTACTTCTGCAGTAGAAGACTTAGAATTGTTGCATATATAATACAACTCAGTAAAGTTTAAGGAGTTCCTGAAAAAGTAATCTTGCTTTGTTATCCCAAATTTGTAGGCTAGACCAATACATAAGTGATTTAATAACAGTGCACACAGCTTCACTAACATTTTTATGGACAGCTCAGTGAGAAAAGGAGAAAAAGCTTACTTCTAAGATCCATTTTAATATGCTACTTCTGGCTTTAAGGTGCGCAGGCAAAGAGTGTATGTGTAAGCTTAACAAAAGACAGACAGAAGATAGTTGGCACCATTTTCTTCACTGCCAAAGAAAAAACAGATGGAAACATTACCTCTGCAACTATATTTGAATTTTGGATTCTAGATGAGAAATGGTTAAGTCCGCTTATGTGATACCAAAATTGTTGCTAATCCCGATGACTGTAAGTAGACATACCTCAGAAGCTCTCCCCTCATTAGCTTTCCCATTCATTCTTGCAGATGCCAAAAGACCTTGGTAATTTGGATTATTATTTAACTTTGTGTAGTGTGTGTGGCTTCTCACAACCTGAACCAATAGCAGAACATTGTGGTGCAGACACAAAATTGTTTATCTAAATAACAAATAAAACATCCATTATTAATGAATAAGCCAGCACTGAAGGATGAACACTGTATTACACCAGTACTGAAACTAACTTTGAGGTTTTTGAGCCTGAGCATCTGTTGTGTGTTTTAGTTTAATTGGAACTGCATAAAATCTGGCAGTTTTGATTCCCAACGGCATGAGCAATTATTTTCTTTGGTTTAGATTCAGGCAGTTTCTCACACAATGCAGGATTTGCTGCAAGTTCTTTTAACAACAAAAAGTTGATATAAGATTATATTTTGAAGATATCTGCAGGTGTCCTCTGTAATTTACAATTTATAATACTTGTCACAGTTAATGAGATTGGTATATATATTGGTTTTGTTTGAGTAAGAGCCCACCATCCCGATACCTGCAGAAAAGTTGTAAAAAATCTCCTTCATATATCTGAGGGTTGTCTTCTACTACAGCGTAAAATTAAGACTGGAGATAGTAGATGGCAACCAAACCAAACTTTCAGGACTTTTTTAGGAAATTTTTGACTACGTGTTAAGATTGAGGGTCCATGAAATCATTTTCATTTTACAGACTGAGAACCTGAGGGACAGAAGCTGACAATGGGACATCATAAGAATACGGATTTTCCTCCTCTTAAACAAGAACAACAACATAGGATCATAGCAAGCACATCTTCTACATCTCCTCACATATATATTTCCACAGGAGCAAGCAGAGAAGCCATGCATACGTATGAGGCATGCACGAAGATCTGAATACAACAACAGGGGTGAAAAAGAACTTCTGACCCAAATTTAACCCATCACCTAGTTATCTATCTATTTAGTTACAGCACCACTGTTAACCTATGTCTTCACCTTTAGAATTCCTGAGACAAAGAATGTTCTGAATGTAACTGAGTTGTTTTCTAAGTCATTCACAGAAACATCTCTGAAAGTAGCTTGTGATCAGTCCTTTTCATGCAAACAGTGTATTTCCTACATTCATTCAGGCAAGCAAAATACATAGCACTCTTCAAAGTAGCCACTGCAGACCATTTCTGGCTTCAAATCTTCCAGCTAATTTAGAGATGCAAATAAAAAAGCTACCATTGGGGGCTATATGTATGGACCCGTGACTCCTTTGGAGTTACCATGTAGATAGACCAACAAATGAATTATATTCCTTCAACTATATAGCTTTTATTCATTTCTGTGTGAACAAAATTCTGACGGTAATAGTCTAAATAGAGAAGGAGCCTGAATGTTTGTTTTGTGGGTTCTAGGATAATATAAGCAAGTTGCTAAGAAGTGGTTTCCCTCTTTTCTCCTTTCCAGAATAGTTTGCAAAAGAACATGTTCAAACAGTAATTGCTTGTACAAAACGCAAGAAAATTTTGAAATAATTTATGCTGTATGACACTTCCCTTATGAAGTGAGAGACATTTAATATTCTGGGTGCTATTTTTTAATTAAAGCAAAAGAGCAATCTTGATAGATTTTTTTCTTCCAATAATGTACAAGTCATCCCCCTAAAACAAAGTGCTATGAACTAATTACCTCTTAGACAACAAGCAACTGCAAACCATGAATATGATATGCACTTCTTCACTGCAAAACATGAATAGAACATGATCGATGGAAAGATCTTTTAAGACAAATTATATCTAATCTCAGTAGAAGGAACTAGGTCTCTTCTTTCCTTTCTTTCCCCCCCCCCCCCCCCTTTTT